>NC_056725.1:1515599596-1515634596 GCF_019279795.1 Protopterus annectens | reverse complement strand
GGAATTTTGTACTTCACCTATTACACCTAAACATATGGTCTGTTACCCATTAAATATTATTATTAGTTATCGTAACTTTATATTCATGCACCCTAAGTATAGGGAATGGAATTTTATTGTATTCCTATAATTTATACTCAGGGTATGCTTATGTCATCTACTTCTGAAGGAGCTCATTTAGCTATAGATAATAATCTAAAGTACTGGTATCAGCTGATATCTGATAATAAAGTTAAAATCTAGATTTCTTAAAACAAGAATTTGATCTAAGAGAAACTTGCTGGTTAGAGGTTCAGATCTTTAGACAACATCTCATTGATAGAATAGATCTAATGTCTATAACAGTTAAAGAATCTATTCCAAAACTGATTGATTACTTGATAATAAATTTACAGCATAAAGTTTCTGATAAAGGTAAGCTTTCATATATACATAAAATTATCAGACAAGAAACTTTTTACAATGTAGATTCATACTGGAATTATTTCACCTCTATTAATGGGGACCCACCAACTCAACAAGATAAACAATATATATTGGAATCTGCTTATAGAACTACATCTTCCATTGTCTGGAGACTTTATACATGGAAATTTTTACATAGATCTTTTATACACCTTTGATGATGAATAAAATTAATAATAAAGATAATCTATGTAAGAGATGTAATGTAGAAATTAATGCTGACTGGGCTCATATGTTTTATGACTGTATGAAGTTGAAAGAATACTGGAAGTCAATTAATGAATTTTTGCAGGCTCTTTTACAGATAATTTCATTATTTCTAAGTCTCTTATATTATTCAACACACATGTACCTCAATGTGTTAAAAGATTAAGCTTCCCTTGTTATGGTCTACCCTAGCAGTGGCTAGGAAAATAATAACTAGAAATTGGATTTCAGATACACCTCCTTCATTCAATGAATTTAAAAATGTTATGAATATAATGTGTCATATGGAAATAAGCACAATTAGAATGAGAACAACTAGAAAAACATCACATTTTATTGTATGGGATAATTTACAAAATTTGTTAAAAAATTCTAATTTCAATAGCACAGTATTTTAGTTTAATTAATTGATCTGATTGTAGTGGATGTCTTTGTAAATACTTTAGTTGTTTTGTTGAATATTATAATAATACCTATTTTTAATTATTTGTATAAAATTGTTATGATATTTCTCTTATATGTTAAAACAATAAACTTGTTTTGAAAAAAAAAAGAAAACACAGGGCAAGTGAGCAGCTGCTCAATGTCAGCCACAAACACAGAAATTGTTTCTTATTCTTCTCTAAAAACTAAGGGCAATCAGCTGCTTAGCCACAAATGTGGAAATTAAGCTGCTCAACTGCAAGCAGGGAAGTTTATTTCTTGTTTTTTTTTTTAAATAAATTGTGGATGAGCGGTGCGACTTTTCTTGTTCCATTTATAGGGTTGGGATGCCCGAAAGCCAGGTTGGTGCAAGTGAGGTTGTGAGAACATTTAATGCATCTCTGATGGTTGTTAATGCTAACAGCATTAATAATAAAAGTTTTTTTATTGAAAAATGTGCTATGTTTCTACAAGATTGGCACTGTTATTGTTTGTGAAACATGGTTAAAGAACAATGACTGGAAACTAGTTCTGCCAGGCTATAAATGTTTTTACTGTAATAGACATTTTAACAAAAAATAAGGTGGAGGTGTTATGATGGGGATTAAACAGCCACTATGTTAAATTAACTGGAGTAATGTGTTCAGTGGAAAAAACTGCAGATGAATGTGGAAAGTTTTGAAAGAGAAATTGTTTGAGTGCAAAAAATAAAAAAAATTAACATCAGGATCTACAACTTTGAAAACTAAGATAAACAAGCTGGACAAACAAATTAAGCAGAGTGTGAGACAAGATCAAGAACATTTTGAAGAAAATTTATATAAAGATATTGAGCATAATAGGAAACCTTTTTATAGATACATAAGATGTGGAAGGAGTAAATACATACAATTTGATAAATTGTGTACAGATTCTAAAATTTATTCTCACAACAGATTATAGATATATTTACAAATTGTATGCAAAACACTTTAGCTCCACAAAGGGGGTGATAAGTTGCTTTAGTGACATCCAGGTAACCTGGAATCAAATTAGATTATATTGAAAAAGAACTCTGCAAACTAGATCCAAATATCGCACAGGGAGAAGATAGAATTAGTAATATAATGACCTAAGAACACTTACAATATCATTATATCTATTATTTACTAAGTCATATAAATATGAGGAGATTCCTCAAGATTGGAGACATGTGCTTATTAACCATTGTATCCCAAAAGAGTGAAGCTGTGGTGAGACCAGCATTAGTATTAGCCATGTAGTAGCCATTCATGCAACTCCCCTCTTTTCATCATTCTTGACAAGGTAATTATTTGTTTTTAGTAAGTACTGCTTAATTTGTTTCTAACTTCAGAATATTTGCCTAAATACTTCATCCTTAAATTTTCAGGGTCTACATATTAGTTTCCTCTCAAGTGTTTGGCAGTGCTCTGTATAGACTCAGACACCTTGAGTGACATTTTTCCTGTAAAAGCACATTTGAAATTTCACAATTACCTAGTTGCACACAGGACAACTGTCCACATAGTTGCAAACCGGATACTCCTGACAGTGATTGATATTCTCACTCCAGCTGTCTAATCAATAAAAACGTGTCTGTTGCCATGGATATGAGCTTTCCTACTATCTCCATTACCAGTTTGGTGGATATGGGCATCCTGAGGCACTGTAGAAATTGCCTCATGTTTACTGACAGCCAGTTATTTCTCAAACAAACTGATAAGGTATGTGAGAGATGTATTTACACAATGTCACTGGAGGCAAGGCTGTCACATAAAATTACTCCTAATGTCAATAAGGTTGTCAGTAATACACACACTGCACCCATCACGCACAATTCAAAGCAGACAAATCGACCCATATATGCTGAGGCACTTTCATGTAACCTTTCTAAGCCGCAAAGACCTCTTAGATAAAGTACACATAACAAATACCCTCAGCAGCCCCAAATGCACTCTTTCAAAACAATACCCACATCAACACATAGAGCTACATCTCATGGAACCTCTACCTCTAAGCCCATAAGGCAAGCCACCACACAATCCAACATTCTAGTCATTGGACACCCTTATCATGAGACACGTTGATGTCCTTCTCACCTGGCTGAGTAAGGGGAAAGTTACGGTCAGTTGCTTATCAGGGGCTAGGATCCGTCACATTATGTATGCACTCAGGTCACTGAACCAAACTTGCCAATATGACTCAGTCATAGTCCATGTGGGAGTAAATGATCTGAGATGTACTTCCCTAGACTATATGAAGAGAGACATCATGGAGTTCTTGGAATATGTGTCTCAGGCTGGTAAGATCCTAGCACTGAGCAGCATTTTACCTTCTCCAAGGACGATGCCAAAATATGAGCAAAAGATGACTGACTTTAATAACTGGCTTCTGGTGTCATTCTAAGGGGGTGCAATATTTATCAGCATGGAAGGGGATGGTCAATAGACCATGCTGCTTTGCCAGGGATGGTCTGCATCCCTCTCCTCTAGGCTTTCGAATATTAGCTTAAACATTGTCTTCCCCCATAGTGCCTTTTTTAGGCAATGAAAAATTGAAAGTACTTCCAACATAGCAAATCAAAGCCAAGAAACTCTAAAGGTATTACTGCTCACTGTTAGGAGTCTAAACAAAAAACTCCACACTCCCTAGAAGCTCTCTTTACCCTAAAGAATGCTGATGTCTTTGCGGTCACTGAGACATGGCTTAAAGCTGCAGAGAGCACACCAACAGTGCAAGGGTTATAATGCCTTCCACATATTTAGGCCAGCTACTTCGTAGGCAGGGACTAAAGGTGGAGGTGTCTCTATTTACATCAAAAATAAATATACTTCAAGGCTGGTCAAACAGGACAATGCACTTGAGCTGCCCCATGTTCAAATCACCATAGGTAAAACCCAATACCACTTCCTTGCAACCTATAGGTCCCCCCTCTATGACCCAGGAAGCCCATACCATGTATTTAAACTTATTAGAAACACTAACCATCCAACCCAATACCATACTCATGGGTGACTTTAATTACCCCACTATTAACTGGGAATCCTATATGACACCAAACGTACATGCACAGAGATTCCTGGATTTTGTAAACACAATCTTCCTGAACCAGATAGTCAATACACCAACCAGGGGTACAACTGTACTGGATCTGGTCCTCACTAATATGAGAGACTGTTGCACACCCCCTTCTGTAATGCTTTCCCTGGTAAGGTTAGACCACAAAATTGTCTCCTTTGAAGTAAAAATAAAACCTGGATCTCTAGCTAAACCTGGAATATTCAGGAACTATTCTAAGACTATTCTCCTGCTATTAAGTGAGAACCTGGCAAAATTTCAAGCCCCCATAAAAACTAAGAACACTCTGCCTATGTAAAACTGTTCACAGAAACTATGTGCATGTTAATAGTTGCATAGAGGCAGCTGTACCCAACAGGAAGAAGTATAGAACTAACTCAGAAAATAATCCACCCTGGTGGAATCACAAAATCAATTGGATGTATAACAGGAAGAAGAAAATCATGGCAAAAATTAGGAGGTGCAGCACCCAGCAGGATAAAAGCACTCTTATCAAACTAAACAAACAACTCAGAGGACAAATAAAGTCTACTAAAGCCAAATTTGAGGTAAGTTTGGTGTCCCAGGCCAAGGACAACCACAAAACATTCTTTAGCTAGGTCTGCAAACTCAAAGGCAATACACAATTGTGTGCAGAGCTCATTGTAAATGGAATCACCTATACTGAGCCAGAAGATATAGCAAACCTCCTGGCTGCTAAATTCAGCTCCAACTTTACCCCTCTCTTCCCCTCAACCTTCCCTCAGGAAATATCATCAAATATAACTCCCCCTACTATCACTAGGGAACAGGTCCTTAATGCTCTCTCTAAGACCAAGAACACTGCATCAATGGGCCCAGACAATATCCCAGGATACCTTCTAAATAGCATGAAACATGACCTATCAGGGCCTCTGGAATTACTATTTAACTATAACCTCCAAACAGGCTTCGTGCCTCATGAATGGAGAAAGGCAACAATCATACCTCTGCACAAAGATGGGCCATCTACAGACCCTGGAAACTACAGACACACAAGTCTCACTAGTCTTATATATAAAGCCATGGAAATAAGTATCATGGAGATGCCCAACAGAGATATAGTAAACTTCCAGACACTGGATCCAATCCAGTTTGGTTTCATCAAGGGCAGATCATGCCTGCTGAACCTGGTGGACATCTTTGAGAAGGTCACCAAAGCAATGGATGAGGGCAAAATCATTTGCACTGCCTACCTTGACTTGGCCAAGGCATTTGACACAATACCCCACTCAGGCATTGTCAATAAACTCAAGAGGTTAGGTACAAACCCATATGTCACATGGTGGATAGCCAACTGGCTCACAGACAGGACCCAGGAAATTAGAATTGGGGAGTCCACCTATCTCTCCAAAGAGGCCAGTTACAAGTGCAGTCCCTCATGGATCAGTCCTTGGACCGCTCCTTTTTGGCATTTATTTCTCAGAAGTCAAGGCCAATGTCAGTGGTCTCTGGCTGACTAAATTTGCAGATGATTGCAAATTAGGAGCTGTCACTGAATCTCACACTGAGAAAAATGTTCTCCAGGAGAGGCTGACACAGACAAACAACTTGTGTCTGAACCATGGACCAAAACTAAATGCCAAGAAATGCATAATAGTATCCTTTGGGAAGTTATCCATCCCTGGTAACTATCATATTGACAACACACCCCCTAGATCTGACCCAGTAGTCAGGGATGTAGGGATACACATAGATAGTAATCTACCCTTTGATTATCATGTGTCTACAGTGCTGAGGAAATCATTCTATGTTGCACAACTTATAAACAAAGGTATGGCATCAAAGTCCAAGGAAGTCATTGTTCCACTGTAGTCGGCATTCATCAAACCTATCATTGAGTACAATGCCCCCTTTGGTATGTACCTAACCAGGCAAATCCAAAAAATGGAACATCCACAGAGGTTCCTAACTGAAAGAATACAGGGTGAAAGTAATAGGTCCTATGCAGACTGCCTCAGGGTCCTATCCCTGTATTCTGTCTCCTACAGGCTTTTGAAGGGAGATCTATGTTTGACATTGTCAGACCCCACTCTTATGGATCTCCTGCATATCCACAAAACAAACAGCACCAGAATTACCTGTTCTAAAGAATTAAACCTTGCCTGTGATATAAATAGGACCTGCTGGAGAGATAGGTATGTATTCCAGAGACTACCCTATCTATGGAACAGGCTCCCCATTCATGTGAAGCAGAGTTCCTCCCTAACCCAATTCAAGTGTAACTTGGACAACTGGATGGGAAACCGGAAATTCATCCCTGGTTTGGCACCTGTGTCTCTAATGGACACAGGTAACCTGTAAATGGTTCATCTCCGAGGCCCATGCTTACACTTATCAAAGGTATCAGTACTTGTCAGAGAATTGGGATGCATGGCTAGGCTTAAAAAGGCCCTTGTGGTCATTAGCATAGTAAACGCCTATGAACCTCCCACATTCCAAAGACATGCATCTGGAGCGCTTCTCCTCGGACGTCTGCTGAAAATAGGCTCTGTCCTAGTCGGACTTTCCCGGTTAACAAATGTTAAAGAAAAACAAAAAAAATATATAGTCTAAGTCTACTTTCGTGTTGTGGAAAAATAATGGAGAAGTTAAAGTTGGATAAGTTATTGTCAGAACTGGATAGGTTAGGACTTGAAACCATATATCAGCACGCATATGTTGAAAGTAGATCTATTACTACCTGTAACATGATGTTCTATAACAATCTAATAACAGCTATGACTGAAAAATTGTGCTGTGATGTAATCTATATAGATTTAACTTCATCATTTGACAGGGTCATACACAAAACACTGATTAATAAATTAGAACTTCTAGGTATCAATGTACTCTTGATAAGATAGCTGCATGGCTTACAAATAGAATATGGCAAGTATCATACAGCAATTGGAGAGGTGAAATTCTTGGTTACAGGCAGGGTATACCACAGGACTCTATCCTAGGCCCTTACTTGTTTAGACTGTATCTTTAAGACCTAACATTTTCATCTGAGGTGTTCTACATTCTATATACAAATGTCATGAACTTGGGTAAACTGACTACATGTGTTACAGATAAGGCATGTATTCAAAAGAACTTGACTAAATTAACCATTTGGACACAGAAGAATAATATGCTGATAACTACAACAAAAACTAAGCATATAAGAGTTGGAAGACATAAACTGAAAGGTGAATATTTAATACACCACGCAGTGACTGAAACTGTAGATTCATTTAAGCAGCTGGGTATATGGGTAGATTCACCTTTGAGTTTTTATGATAATATCAACCAATTGCTTAATGATGGTTATATAATTATAGTTATATAAAAAGATGTATAAAGTCTAGGAAATCAGAAATGAAGAAGTCATTGTTTGTTTGTTACATTAGAACCAAACTTGAGTAAGGAATAACAATATGGAAACCTTATAAGAAAACAAGCATAAGTAAATTGGAAAGAGTTCAGCAGAAACATACCAAGGGCATACATAGATGTGAAAATTTAGGTTACTATGAAAGGCTAAAATATCTGAACTTCTACAGTGTCTCTTAAAGATATCTAAGAGAAGATCTGATTCAGGCATATAGAGACAACTACCTCTGGGAATGTTTGGGGTTGTAAGAAAGTAGTAGAGAAACATCAGACAACCTATGTAGAAGATTCTATAAGAATGAGAAGTGTACTAACTGGTTCTCTGAGAGAGCAGATGGAGCATGGAGCAGACTACCAAAGTACATTAAAGCAAGTACTAGTTTAGATATTTTTTAAGAATAGCCTGGGCACTTATTATGGGAACAAGTGTTTTGGTATATTGGTAGGCTAGAAGGGCATTGATGCCAGTGCTTGAAATATTTGCATGTATTTATGTATATATGTCCAAGGTCTACATAGGGGATGTGATGGTTTCACTCCCTGCACCCCCTTACTGTGCCAGCTCATTCCTGCCATCATCATCAGAAGCTCAGATCATCCAACATCAGACAGGGGTAGTTCATCAGTGGCGGTACCAAATAAAGAATCACCAGTGAAGACACCAAAACAAAAATATCCAGTGTAAGTATGACCCATTATCACAACTACAAATACAAATGTTATATTTACAACTATAAACAGAACAAAAGTAATATCTATGGCCACTCCTTATGCAGATGTTTAAACCTGTTGGATTCCTGATGTAAATGTATACCATAAGCCAAACATATTTAGTGAAGCTTAGAATGACTAAGATGCAAGGCAAATTTGCAGCCACTGATACAATGAACATATACATGGGGCATCCACATTTGAAATTCTCTGTGGCCTGTTCAGCTCTTTTCCAAACATTCTGCACCACACTATGGGATTATGTGGTGGTGCTGGTGGTGGTACAGCCTTTAAGAGAGGCCAGAAAGTCCTCCATCTTCATAAGATGAGGTTCAGTTGACAGCCAACTACCTGTTGCCCTGTGTTTCTGTGCCAGAGCTTCTGCTCAGTTTGTAGTGGGTCAGATCATACCCATAGCCACAGTTCTACTCATTCACCACACTGACATTCATGACAATTTCAGCCCACACAATGTCACAGTAGGGATGGTCAACTACATGGACATTAAAGATTAGACATGATGATGGAGGGCCTATAATACCACCACATTCTAAGCATCTAAGAATTTTGGTTTACTGGTAATTGTGAATTGCCTATCAGATTTAGCAGTTTTTTGTTCTGTGCACCTTTTTCTTTAGGCATATCTCTGCTGCTATGGAAAACAGTGGAATTAAATCTGCACACTACTACAATTTTACTCTACCATGTACTATGCTGAATTTGTGCCTGACAGTTATATATATTCACAACTACAGTCTTTAAGTATATGTTACTCATGTATTTGTAGTGAGCACATATTCCCCACAAAGCATGTCACCATTACACCATTACAACACATCTGTTACAAAGCTTCTGGCTCGTGACATATGTCAAAGCACATATATTAAATTGTATTCTGAAGACAGGAACAGGAGTGTGTCTTCCATCCACCTTAACAATCTTGTGGGCTACTATATTTGGTACCCCTTAAGCCCCTTGTAGCCAAAACACTGAAAAGTACTTACAAACTGAAATCACTGCTTACAGACATGAAGGTAAAGAGAATTCAAAAGCAAGCATTGTACAAACGAACGGATTTGTAAGAACACTTACCTTATATATGCACATAACTTAGCCAGAAGGAAACAATTCACCAAATGTTCACTTAGGAGGAATGAAACTCTCTCAACAGTGTTTTTTTCATTACTGACATGAGACTTTTTGCTTTTCATTATGCTTATATCAATGTAAATTCATCCAACTGTGTGTGTTGATTATGTTAATTATGACTCAGCTCATTACTGTTTCTGAATCACTAACTTTGTACAGTGAACACACCTGCTAAACATTGTGCAGATTTCTACTCCATGCCATGCAATATTAGCACCCATAGGCAACTTATTATTTTAGGGGTGAGTTACTATCATTCCATATGTAACCATCTCTAGATGGAGTTGCTGTAGACCACATATTCTCAAAAGAATATAGCAGGATAGAGGACTACCATAATTTACACCGTAATGTGTCACTGGGTCCAGAATTATACATTACCTATATTTTCTAAATTTCCCATCCATTGTGAAAATATGGTGCCCATTGAGTCCCATCATTACTCAGTATATGGACAAATGAGAAATCTTTTGGCTACCAACTGTCTGCAATTTTTCCCTGAGATTCTGCAGTGAGATAATATGGCAGGAGAATGAGAAGAAGAAGGCGAGGGTAGTGTTCCTTTTAGAGCACAGAGGTGGTGTGAGCAGGAGTGCAGAACTTTTCTGGATATCCTCTATAAGGAGTACAGCTGAAGGCTCCAGTAGTAGGGCTATACCAGGGCTGCAGTATAAGGCTGAAGCCTGGAATAGTTTGGGCAAGACTGTCACCCATGCCACCAGCACCTCATGTGGGGGGGGGGGGATAGTGCTATCACCATTATAGTGATATGAGGGCCACAATCCTGAACTCCTTTACCAATGGGAGGATGAAGTTAAACTACAGTCACCACTTCCTTACTGTAAGCATAACTTATATTAACTACAGTTGTAATCTGCTAGTGTGTACTATTCACAAGTTTTGCATTATGCCCTTTTTGTGTCTCTAACCCTTGAAGAGAGCAAAGGAATAGGCAGCTGCTCAGGAGCAGACTGGAGCACCTAAGATAGTGCTGGGATGAGTATACATGCATTTAGAAAAAGGTATGGCTTTTAATAGTAACAGTAGCAGGTATTAAAAAACAAAAATAAATAACTTTCATAACACATCTATCAGTATCGGCATAGCTCAAAGGTAGCAGTATGAGTGTGTAATGTTAGACATGTGTTTCTGTATGGCTCCTCCTGTATAGGTGAACATGTGGGTCATGGTGTTAAGTCTCTATTCTCTCGTTGTGAGGATGCCTGTAGGTTCAGTTCCAATCCCCAACTACAATTGTGCTATCATGAAAAACATTTAATTCATATTTCTGTCTTATTAATATCTCTACAGTAGCACTTGTCCCATATATATATATATATATATATATATATATATATATATATATATATAGAGAGAGAGTTTTGGGAACATTTTCCAATATACAAAAGAAGTTGGTTTCATTGACCTTTCTCCAGTGATTGAAATATATATGTCTGAGCAGCATGTTTACTTTGTATGTATATATATATATATATATATATATATATATATATATATATATATAGTATTCTCAGGCATCAAATTGTATCTCTGACCACTGGCACTCATTGGTCTGACTAAATGTCTTTTCCCATTAATCTTCTGTCTGTCAGACTGCAAATGATGACAGCTTTTGATTTACATCTCGCTTGCTTTTGAGATTCATGATTATTTATTAATGTGACAAGTAAAGTGTATTATGTTTAACCGAGGCCCCATGGACTATGATGTTTGCAGATGACATTGTGATCTGTAGTGAGAGTATGAATCAGGTTGAGGAGACTCTGGAGAGGTGGAGATATGCTCTAGAGAGCAGAGGAATGAAGGTCAGCAGGGCTAAGACAGAATATATGTATGTAAATGAGAGGGAGGTTAGAGGAATGGTGAGGATGCAGGGAGTAGAGTTGGTAAAGGTGGGCGAGTTTAAGTACTTGGGATCAACAGTTCAGAGTAATGGTGAATGTGGAAGAGAGGTGAAGAAGAGAGTACAGACAGGGTGGAATGGGTGGAAAAGAGTGTCAGGAGTGATTTGTGACAGACGGGTACCAGTAAGAGTGAGAGGGAAGGTCTACAAGAGGGTAGTGAGACCAGCTATGTTACATGGGTTGGAGACAGTGGCATTGACAAAAAGGCAGGAGTCAGAGCTGGATGTAGCAGAGTTAAAGATGTTAAGATTTGCACTCGGTGTGACTAGGATGGATAGGATTAGGAATCAGTATATTAGAGGGTCAGCTCATGTTGGACAGTTTGGAAACAAAGCAAGAGAGATGAGATTGCGTTGGTTTGGACATGTGCTGAGGAGGGATGATGGGTATATTGGGAAAAAGATGCTAAGGATGGAGCTGCCAGGTAAGAGGAAAAGAGGAAGGCCTAAGATAAGGTTTATGGACGTGGTGAGAGAGGACATGCAGGCGGTTGGTGTGACAGAGCAAAATGTAGAGGATAGGAAGAAAAGGAAAGAGATGATCCACTGGGGCGACCCCTAATGGGAAAAGCCGAAAGATGATGATGATGATGATTACCAACATAGTTAGAAATTAAAATTTTTATTTTCTTTTTATTGCTCCCTCCTTTGTCTCTGCCCTTTCTCTTACATACATTTATTTTGTTTATTGTTTGTTTCTCTCTATTTCATTTACATATTATATGCAGCACTACAGCAACTTGCACCTAATCCACTGACAAGGCTTTTTGGCACCCCACAGGTGACCGCAGCAATACCACTACCAATCCCATCAGTGGAAGCACTCAGCACATATGGATCCCAACTTGCCAAGTTGCTTCCACACCTCTTGCCCTACATGCGCCACTTGTGTCAAGCAGCCCTGCACAGTAGCTGGTACAGCTGTACTCACCATTAGCAGTGTGAGTGGAGGTGCCACTTTTGTCAGCCAACAGAAGCTAGCAGAGCTTGTGAGGGAAATAATCGACAGAAGGTTGGATGCACACATTGGCCAAATAGAGACCATGCTCCAGTGACTCGTTGAATCATTTCCCTGCTCAGCATAGGCTCCATCTTCTCAGCTAGAGCCCAGTGGTTTCAGTATTCAGAGTAATAAGTAATCTCCCACTGAGTCTCTACTGGCAAACACCCAATTCTATCACCCAAACCCGGTGTTTTCCTGCCTTCTGTACCCATGTCCATGCTTATTCCTGTTGGTTTTACAATCCATCCCTTGCCATTGTCTTCCCTCTGTTTGTCTAATGTCACCTTCACAATTATGTTCCCCTCTCTTATTGTGTTACTCCACACCCCACCTGTCACATCTCTCGTTGATATCTAACCTAACCCTCTAACTGACCTCTTACTTCACTTACTTCCTTCACCAAACTTCTCTTTTTTTCATAAACAATGGACATCTGTCCCACAAAAATGTATTTGTCTCCCATTTTACCTCTGCCCTACTCATTCCTTGTTTGATTACTTTCTGTTCTACCTTGCCCTCTTCATCTTTTTCCTATACTTCCATTTCCAACCTTTAATCTGGTCAAAAATAGACATACCACAAACATGCCCAAAAAGGGCTTCTGAATCACTTACTGTTTTGTGGTCACGCTGTGTGCATTGGGTCACAAAGAGCACCATTGATGCCCAATTGCCCATGTACAACTGATGAGAAATGGCACTGCTCACTGTATAGCAACAATGAAGTCTAACTGATGCCATATCCTATGTAAGTTGGCCTTGGCACCAATCAATCAAGAAAATGAGCTGAGCACCATTGTGCAGCTATTTGCACATAAAAACAGGGTGAAGCTTATTTCTTCATTCTGTTTTCATGGCTCTATTTGTTCATGAAGTGAGTTTCAGTGCATAGAGCAGAGGGCTTTGTTTCCCTCAGAGTTAAATGTTTGATTTTCACATTTTAGCTTCTAGTCTGCAATTGTGTAACATTCACCTGCTATGTGCTTCCCTGACATCTTCTACGTAACTACTGATATGGCTCACCTTGTAAATTCACTGTTTGGTAAAATAAGAATACACAGATTGATAGACTCATATCCCTTGAGACTTATTTTTTTTCTGCTTCTATTCTTTAATTGTGCAAATTTCGCCTGCTACGTGTGTGTCCTGAAAAATGCCATGTTACTACTTCTATGCCTCACCTTGTAAACGCAGTGCTTGTTAGAATATCATTGTACAGGATAATGGGTTCAAATCCCTTGAGGCATGTCTTTTTTCTGTTTCAAGTCTTTAAATGTAACACCTTCCACCTGACTACTTTTATGGCTCACCTTGTAAAGGTAGTGCTAGGTAAAGACTGACTGAGCAGAAATTATGGTTCAAATCGCATCAAGGTAGCATAATTTTTTATGAAGTGTACATTATAGTACAGGTACACTGATAAAACTCTGATGATATCAGGAGTGGTATAGGTTGGTACATCCTGTTACTTTTCTGCATCCCACCTATCCTGTCTGAGTTAATTTTCTAAGTTCAAGTACTTCAGATTGTTATTTGTCAGCATATCTCGCACCCAATCTCCACTGTGTTCTACATCCCTAATTTAGTCATCAGATCCCTTTGCAATCTTTCTGTCAGTTTCTGACTGTTTAGTTGCCTTGCTACCACATCTACCCTCTACCCTTGGAATCCTTATTTTATATCTTTCTATAAGAGATTGTTCTGCATACCTATTGCCTTTAATTACAACAGATCAGCTCTTCATAGGTTCATAGGTGCATAGGTTGGTACTAGGCTATCGGCCCTAGGGCCTATACAAGCCTAGCCATAACAATTCCCTGGTTGTTTATACCCACAATGTTTACTTCCCTGGACCCCTGTCTATTAGGGTGACTGATGTGATTCCCAGGGTGAATTTCCTATCTCCCATACAATTGTCAAGGTTCCTCCTGAAGATAGCCAAATAGGCACTCTGCTTGACATGTATGGGCAGTCTATTCCAGAGTATGAGGAGTCTCTGGGTCAGGAACCTATCCCTCCAGCATGTCTTGTTCATTGTGATGATGAGGTTTAGTTCCCTGGGGTATGTGGCTCTGAGGGATTGGGATTTCTTTAGGTGGAGCATGTCCAACAGCTCAGGGTTAGCCATGGCCTTGTAAGTTAAGCAGAGGTCACCTCTGAGTAGACGATATGCGACAGAGTATAGCTGGAGTTTTTTCAGATGGTCAGCATAGGGCATCTGCTTTAGGCCTGTGATTCTTTTAGTGAGATATTTCTGGGGCCTTTCCAACTGTTGCAGATGTCTTGTGAGGT
This sequence comes from Protopterus annectens, assembly GCF_019279795.1. Classification (NCBI taxonomy): domain Eukaryota; kingdom Metazoa; phylum Chordata; order Ceratodontiformes; family Protopteridae; genus Protopterus; species Protopterus annectens. The sequence continues at coordinate 1,515,619,970 of NC_056725.1, read as the reverse complement.
ACATACCAAATGGAGCATTGTACTCTATAATGGGTCTAATGAGGGATGAGTACAGTGGGACAATTACTTCCTTCTTTTATGGATGAAAAGCCCTTTGTGATGAGGTGTGCCACATAAAAGGGTTTCCTCACTGTTGTGGCAATGTGGTTATCGAAGGTGAGACCGCTGTCCGCCTGTGTTCCTAAGTCTCTCATCACACTTTCAGTGTTTAGAGTATCGCCACCTATGTGGTAGCTCATGGGTATGTGTTTTTTTCCAGAGGGGATAACTATAAATTTCTTGGCATTGAGCTTGAGTCAATGACTCTGGCACCAAGCATTTGTTTCTGTAAGACCCTTTTGTAGGATATCTACATCATTTGGGGAATCAATAATGGCTCCCAGTTTGCAGTCATCTGCGAACTTTGTTAGCCAGAGTCCTTTAGTGTCGGCCTGTACTTCAGAGAAGTAGATGCCAAACAAGAGCGGTCCCAGGACTGAACCTTGAGGTACTCTACTTGTCACTTGTCTGGAGCTGGATCTGGAATCACATATTTTTACAGTGTGTGTTCTGTCAGTAAGCCAACTGGCAACCCATCGAGTGATGTAGGGATTAATGCCCAGCTTGGTAAATTTATCTATGATTCCAGAGTAAGGGATGGTGTCAAAGGCCTCGGCAAAGTCCAGATAGGCTGTGTGGACCGCTTTACCCTCGTCCACAGCTCTAGAGACTGAGTCAAAGAAATCAGTCAGGTTGAAGAGACAGGATTGTCCCTTCACGAACCCGAATTGGGTGGGGTCCAACGTTTGAAAGTTGCCAATGTCCTTGTTTATAAGTTCCATGATAATGTGTTCCATGGCCTTGCAGACCAGGCTCGTCAGACTGATGGGGCGGTAGTTCCCATGATCCAGGGTGGATCCTCCCTTGTGTAGTGGGATGACTGTAGCTGTGAGCCATTCAGTGGGCACGAAGCCTGAGGTGAGGCTGTGGTTGAGCATGATGCTTAGGTGAGGTATCAGTTCATTTTGTAGTTCATGTAGTACACAGCCTGGGATATCATCTGGTCCCATGGATGCTATATTTTTAGCTTTGGAGAGTGTGTTTTTTTACCTGTGTGGCTGTGATGACTGGAATTTGGCAATCTTCCTGTATTGGGATTGGCCCTTTAGGTGAGTGCGGGGGGATGAAACTGGCACTGAATCAATCTGCCAGGATAGTGGCGATATCTTTGGGATTAGTATATTTAATGCCATTCTGTTGTAGCTCAGAGCAGATCTGAGCATTGCCCCTTAGATTTTTGACATATGCATAGAATGCCTTGTGTTTATCTTTGGAATCTTTGGCAATTCCATTTTCGTAACTAGCTTTGGAGATTTTATGACGTATCTCAGCTTTTTGCTAAGGCTGATAATGGAGTTTTTTACATCTTGGAATTTTCTTCTTTTCTGCAACAGTTTCTTCCTTCTGTTGTATATTTTTTTTATGGCTGGGGACAACCAGATTGGCTTCCTTTTTTTGGAGGCGAGCATCTTGGCTCTGTTAGGGATGGTATGACTCATGCACGAGTGTATGTGCTTGTACAGTGCCTTAGTGTAGGATTCAGCTGTTGAACATTCAGTTCCCTTCTGCATGGATGTCATGAAGTTTGTCACTTCTGACTTGAGGAGCATGAAGTTGGCTTTGGCAAAGTTTTTAACGGTGGATTCCTTACTGGGGGGGTGGGGATGGGATGTGGATGTCAAGGGTGATTAGTTTATGGTCAGACATGACAAATGAGGGGGTGACCACTGGTATGGAGCATCTATTTCCCATGTTGGTAATGACCATGTCTAGGATATTTGAGCCCCTGATGGGACTATGAATTAGTTGGTCCTAGGCGTTAGAATTAATGAATTCCAAGAAACATTGGGCGAAGGTGTTGGTATCCGAGTAGTTTTTCCAGTTAATTGCAGAGTAGTTGAAATCACCCAGTATTAGGGTTTTTGGTTGTATCTTAATATTTTCCAATATGTTTAGTATTACCATCCATGCACACTGTTTCATGATGACTAACCCTGACAGTTATGCACAGACAATGTTCACAACAGCTGCTTGTACAAGTTGGTCTAACACAATCTTCATGTGGGCCCCTACTGTGGCTGTGCTAAGAAACCTATCATCATGTATGCTGGCCTGACCACATGCATTGTTAATAAGCCTCAGGGCTCATTGTGCATGCATTGTAACAGAGTTGGTTTGGCCATGACTGTGGACACAAAGTTTCTGAATCTGTGTCAATCCTTGAATCTATTGCTTTGGTTCAAGACAAAATGTAAATTTAAAAAAGTGTGTACAAGTCTAATTTGCTAAGCTTATCTCATTTGCAATAAAATTAAAGTTTAGTATGGAATTTGACTAACAGAAGCATGTATGAAGAACAAAAACAAAGCAGCATGGGGAGCATATACTAACCCTGTAAGCAGAAGACAGTTGTGTATTCCTGTTCAGTATAACACTAAGGAAATGTTTTACATGCCAAATAATATAAAACAAGCACGTTAGGGTCCCTGACATTTGGTAAATGGATCCAAATAATGCTGGTTTAATCTGCTCACCCTTTAGACATACATCAGAATGTTAAAACAAAGAATTATTATTATTAATCTAACATACCTGAGTACTTCAAACAGTTTACTGGTCCTGGTCTGTCAGCAGCAGATATCTGCACCTTGGCTTGGACTGGAGCTGAATTTTGTTCAGGATAACTGTACATGTGCACAATTCCTCTGGTAGTAGTGGTACAAGAAAGTAATGTGTCAGTTAATTTACAACATAAAAAAATTCTTCTTCTGGTGAAAGAAATTCAAAAAAGTTATATATTTCATTTACAATATAAAAATACTAATAAAGAGCAAGTTTTGAAAATGGAAAGATCTCTGTTTTCTTCACAGTTGCTAAGTACAATAAAAATTAATATTTGTGTGTGTGCACCATAAACCGAAAGTCTGTGTGAGTGGTTTTACTGATATATATATATATATATATATATATATATATATATATATATATATATATATATATATATATATATATATATATATATATATATATAGGTTCATAGGTTAGTACTAGGCTAACTGCCCTTATCGGCCATTTTAAGCCTAACCAATTACCCCATGTCGGAATCAAACCCTGCACCTTGTATTTCTAAGGTAACCACCTTAACCACTGCGCCAACCTCCCACCCTATACACTATATATATATATATATATATATATAGATATATATATATATATATATATATATATATATGTGTGTGTGTGTACATATATATATATATATATATATATATATATATATATATATATATATATATATATATATATATTTAAATTATACTGCATAGTATTTCATGATATACTAGATTCCAAAAGGTCTGCAAATTGAGGTCTATAAAATATAAGACCAGACAGCCCTCCGTAGTCACATCCATTACTATACAGTCATCAATTTCCATCAGTTATCACCAGGAAAACATTACACTAGCCAAAAGGATACATACAGCAACATTTTCTGATAACTATCATATGATGATAGAGTGATCACCACTCAAGGTGGAATGCCCTACCATAAAACTTATGTGGCTGTTTTTTGACTTTGTGTGACTGTTAAATTGTATTTGCATCACTAGAGCCGCATGGCGACTACATTCTACCACTGTATGAACTTGGCCTGAAGCTGTCTGTGTTTGTGTTAGGCTGCTGAAAATGCCATAGTGTTGCCTTGTTTCCACGTGTTGGTTTTGTGTTCCACTTAGTCACTTTTCCCCTGCCTACAGTATTTTACTGTTCCTGGTGTTGTCTGTTTCTTTTTAATCGTGTATCCCCTATCTACAGTAAGTAATTGTTCCTGATTTAGTGTTAATATCCTGCCCCAGCAAGTGACCATCAGAAGTAATACTTTAGCCTTGTTTTTCTTTCTTTTTTTCCTATCTCTAGCATTGTTGTTGTCTTTCCTTACTCTCATTTTTGCACCAGGAGGCCAGGAAACTGTTTCTGCATTATTCCCTTTTCTGCCTACCGACTCTTAGTCACTGAAGTTAGGTTTGTAAGACCAGATTTTTGTCCTAAAAGTAACTGAATCTATGCATATCATTTAATTGTATAAAGTGGCCTGGTTCCAACCTGGGCCAACTCTGTAAAATTACTGTGGTCTGCTGAAGTTTGGCGTATTATTTGCTGACTTAACTTGCTGTTTTAACATATATTAACTGCAGCTTTTTGTACTAAGTGACCAACTCTGTTTCATTTATTGTGGTCCACTGAAATGTTTGCTTAAATTATTTTGCTGACTAAGTCTGCTGTTAGTTTTTAGCTTAGGCTAACTGATGCAATTGTACTAAATTACTTGCACTGATCTCCTGCACAAGTATTGTGACTTGTTTTGCACTGTTGTATTGCATTTGTGTTTTTCCCTTCTTATACTCCCAGAACATTATCTCTACATATTACTCTGCTCATACTCCACGCACCTTTCTCACCTTCTGACTCAAACCTGCACTCCCTCCTCCTCATACAAACCACCCAGAGGTCCCCTCTTACAATTCACTGTCTCTTACTCTCATACAATTTCATCTCTCACACACATTAAATCCACTAAACATTCAATGCCTATTACTGCCTAGACCTTTCTCCTTTACAAGAATCACTCCCCCCTCTATACCCTTCATCTCACTTTTGTCTTCTTTTTTTCAGGCAACTTATTTCTCCAGTTTCCAAACCCACAGACCCACCTTGCTTGGGAATACCTGCTGTCAAGTCCCTCTGTGGGAGTTTTCTCTTCAAATTTTGACTATCAAAGTATGCCTTGCTTAATCTGTAAAATACTTTAGCTGTTACCTGTACGTTATAGTTGCTCCTGTGGTTGGTTACTCTCCTGTACATCTGCAGACTTTTCTCTGTTGCTTTCCCTATTGTATTCCTGCCCTCCCACTCTTCCTACTCTCCTCTAACTATTTTTTGGCTCTCTGGTAAGCAATCTTGTTGCTGGAACCTCTCCCTGTACTGTCTGCTGCCTACCTCTCTTACCAGTCTTTTCCTGGCTATCTCCAGTTCCTATATCTCTCTACCCTTGCTTCCGATCCCTATAGGCATAACTCAGTCAATCTGCCTCAAAAGTTTTTACTGTCCCTCCCCGCCTCTCCTGCTCAAAATCCTGACAAACTGACCTGCTTCTCTGATTGTTTTTTGTGGCTTTTTCTTCATGGGTGTCACTTCGCTCCCCTACCCTACCCCCATTCCCACTAACTCCCATAGCAATTTCCTTTACAGTAACCACTCCCGCCCCTTCCTGTATCAACACCCACTCAACAACTTCCTGCCTAATGGACAGGGTCAGCAAGTAAATGACCCAGCATATCCTTGTTCTGAAACCTATGGACAAATATAAGGGCTAAAAACTAATGTAGAAATTTAAGTCTAGGCTTCCTAAATCCTCACAGATCAACAGCATAGTAAGTACCTATGAACCTATAAGTATTTCTTCTCTTTGACATTGGGAATAGTACGGTTATTATTGTCTTTTAACAGAATTGGCTGCTGAGTGAGTAGTTTACATGTAGTAGAAAATACCATAACATGTGTTTTCTTGGGGTTTATTAACTTCTTACTTGTAGCAGACCATTTTCATAGATCTGAGAAGCTTTTCTGCAGGTTGGACTGCAGACAACTGAAGGTTTTGTTTGAGTCAAAAAAATGAGAATGCCATTCTCATATACTGTTAGTTTAAGGTGTAGAAGGTCGGTGCATCAAATCTCTGCTGAGAATGTCTGAGAAGAGAAGGGGTCACAATACTGCATCTTGTGGGATGCCTATGTCGATCATTCTTTTTTTGGAAGAAACTGACATCAGCGTACACCTGAAATATTATTTCCTTTAAATAATGCTAGAACATACAATAATGCTGCTAGCAAAGTTAGATTTTGAAAGTTTATTAAGTAGTAAGGTATGATCAACCATTTCAAATGCCCAGAATATATCAATGAAGACTTCTGCAGTTATGTGGCTATCATTAATTTTGCAGTAAATAAAGTCTTTTGCAGTAAGAAGAGCTGTTGCCGAGCAGAAGGAATTTTGAAAGCCTTGCTACAGATTGCAAAGCAGGCCATAGCTGTTAATGTGTTTTAAAAGCTGTTTATATAGCAGTTTTTCAAATATCTTGGTAATAGGCCATAGATTGTATATAGGTCTGTAATCATTTAGAAGGGTGGGAAATGAACAATTTAAAAGAGGTATTATAAATGAATGTCTAAGTGCAGATAGGATTAAATCAGATGCCAGAGACACACTGAAAATATGAGAGAGGTTTAGCAATCATTTCAGCTGCCAAAGGAAAGAGTGAAGTGCAGTAAATTTGGCTCCTGCAGTATTTACCTTCTGGAAGGTTCATTGGTTTCTTTGAAAGTAATAGCTCTGTAGCAGAAATTGTATCAGACCTTTCAAATGTCCCTATTTTGGAGGAACATCGCTAGTTTCATCCTCTGCACAGGACAAACCTATATTTGTAGGTATGTCCCTATTTTCAGGCTTGATTCACCCCTTCACACAATTACCTGAATCCCCCTCATCACATGTGATTTTTGAAGCTGTGTGGTATACAGAAAACCACACTACATGATCAACATACTAGTGGCAACAATGATTTATAGAAAGAGGACACATCTTAAATCTTCCTTTTTCTGAAGCAAAAATAAATGCCCTTTTGTGGTAGAATTCTGTAATACAATTCATTAAAGTCTACAGATTTTTTACTGTCTCTCTGATAATGTGCTTATATTTTTCCATCATTTTTGAAACCATCTGTATTTTAGTGGGAAGATTTATGGTGCTATTTGGTATTTAAATTTTATGCTAATTAGATGCCCGGATTTTTGACTGTATGTTCCTACTTTTCAAGGGCCTTTGTTCCTGTTTTCAATGTCTGCAGTTAAAGAGGTATGAGAATGTAAAAAACTAAGAGACTTGAGGGTATAGTATACTATAGGGGTTGTTCATGCTTTGAGCTAGAATTGTGAGTAGAATGGAAATTAATTTATTTCAGTTAAAGAAGAAATAATAAAATGCCTGTATTCAACAGCAAAGTTTATGTTGTTGGTGACTAAGGTAATTATGTCTAGATGGTTGTCTGATTGTTTTACGTTTGTATACAATAAAAAGGGTTTGTCTTTACAATCTAAGCATAATGATCATTCCACAAGGGCAGTGGCCACTTCAGCAGCCTTTGCCAGTAGACTTCCCATTGATGATATGTGTACATCTGCTACTTGGTCAACAGTTCACACATTTGTATCACATTATAAACTGGCTGAACAATCTAGATCTCATTCATCCTTTTGCTCCACCATTCTTAGGAATGCTCTTCCATGATACCTCCTGGGACTATATGCTTGGGAATCTGTCCCACAGTTGAACTGAATGAAAATAGACAACACTGGATATGAAAGTTATGTACTTGCCATAACCATAAATCCATTTGTCTTATTTTTGTCTTGTTCAACACCCCTCTCGCCTGCACCCTATCACATTGTTACAAAGGTGACGCCAGGGACTGGTCAACTTTGGCATTACCTGTCAGTAAACAGTCACCACTACCAGTGTTTTATAACTCTGTCATGATCCTTTTCATTTCATTCAGAAATGAACCAGAGTATCACTTATTTCTCTAGGGTAAGGTTTTTTGCCTGTACTTTGGTATGCTATTTTATCAGGGGGCAAACTTAATCTGTGATAGTAAGGTGGAGACCAGGGAATTATGGGTAGGGAAGGAGTCAGAGCCATGGAACTGAAGAGTTTCATATTTGGTACAGAGGTCAGATCTGGTCATATTTGACAACCCACAGTTGAATCAGATCAAAATAGACAACATTGGATACATACTATCTGCACCATTTCTTAGCAGTTTTATAAATTTTACTTCTGCAGTACCAACAGACATATTCTACCTTTCTGGTCTTTCTCCAGCTCTTCTTCTTAGGTGGCCTGTTAAAAATCACTTATCAGCTATACACTGCTGATTTACAAGTAACACAATAATATGTGTTGATTACACTAACCTAGAGTTATAGTGACAGCAGTAACTTTCCTTAACCTGGGCAAGCTTATTTGTTAATGATGATTTTAGCTCTCATCATGAATAAAGGCAAGTAATAAACACCACTGTACAATAGCTTGTAGATGTGCTTAGGTAAGGTTCCTGATGTACAGGTATCTAAAAGCTTGGCCAGTACTTTGATGGTTTATCGCTGAGGGCTCTAGAGTTGGCTACTCCAGTAAAACACAGCTAAGGCAGTTTCTTTCTTAGGAAAATCAGGAGGAGATATGAATACCCTACAAAACATGGAAATAAAATGCAGAGAAGGGACACACCTCAAGATGTGGCTGGTAGTAAGTATATGGCACTTATTTGCTCCATCACGGGCTACTAAATGTTTTGATAATACTGAGGACAAACTTGGTATGGAAAGGCAGACATGGGAAGTCCAAACAGAATCTGAAGACTGATGTGTAGTAGCATTTTTCAACTCTCCCCCACTTACAGACAATAAGCTGACACTGATAAACTAATGTACCCCAAATTATGACTTGCCCAGCTTTTTAGAAGATTGATTTCCTAAGCTCCTCCCTCAACAAAAAATAACTGATGTGAAAACACAATTTGGTTCTCAACTCTAACACAGATAGTGTTAATTGCCAAAAGGAGTCTCTTACAGCAGCTCACGAAACCTTAGATGGCATTGTGGATTTGAGTGATTGCAGGATGCACAGCAACCCCATCTCCCATCAAACCAAATATAACATTTCTTACAGTTACAACTCATCTGTGGAGTGAAACAGACTTTTGTATGCCCCCACACAATTTTTGTAAGCTGTTGATGAAAAGCAATGTGTTCTTACTTACCAGAATACAATTCAGTGTCAGTAAGCCTCAAATTTGTGGGGGTTGATCCCTCATGTGGATATTGGAACTATAACCCCAACTCCACAGGCAACTGAAAGTAAAAGATTTGTTGCAGCAGCATATCTGACAGTCTGTGTTACACCATCCAGTAGGACTACAGTCTGCTTCATTTATCTGGATAGTACTGAACATCACAATTCATGGGGTACTGACAGCAAGGCAAGCCAATTATAGACAAGATAAGGAGCATTACATTATGGCACTGGAACCTGAGGTCAAGGATTTTGAGATGGCACATTCAACTTGTACAATAAGGAATTCAGAATGGTCCTACAAAACCACATTTCTTAAAGTCAGGCTGAACAAACTGTATTAAGGCTTGTATGTCTCCATGGTCTATATGAAATTACTGTATATTTATTTGATAGATCTGACGCAATCTACTCTGCTTGGTCACTGCCTGAAAACAGGAAAAGAGTACAATGGATCTTGACCCTAGATAAAGAGAACATTACCCTTTCTTATGGTCCATCTAGGACGTCCTTGGTGCTTACAGTGTTCTTTCACAGACTGTGTGAAAGAAATGGGGGTGCAGTGTTTGATTCAGTGTGGGGTGATGGCATGGATTCATGTTGTTGTTGTTTAGTTGAGCTGAGTTTGACTCTTCATGGGATTACAGAGCACCAGGCCTGTCTGTAAACAACTACCTCTTTATGTTCTTGCAAATTTATATACATTAATTCAGTCATGCTGTCTACCCATCTCAGCCTCTGTTATCCACTAATTCTTTTGCCTTAGATCGTTACCAGCATTGGTGTCTTCTCTAGTGAATCATGCCTTTACATTCAGGGGTCAAAGTATTTCAGTTTCAGCTTTACTATCAGACTTTACAGTGAATACTCTTGATTTATTTCCTTAAGTATTGTCTAACTTGATCTTTTTAAGGTCCATGGAATTTTCAAAAGTTTTTCCCAACACTACAGTTCAAAAGCATTGATTTTCTGGCATACATTTTTACGTACAGTATCTGTTGCAGCCATTCGTAACTACTAGAGAAAACATTGTTCTGCCTATATGGACCTTTGTTGACAATGTGGTATCTTTTCTCTTTAAAATGTTATCCATATTTGACATAGCTTTCTTTACAAGAAGCAACTGTCTTTTAATTTCATAGCTGTAATCACCAGCCCTGGAAAATAAAATCTATGACCGTTTCTACTTCTTCCACATCTCTCTGTAAAGCACTGAAATTAATAGCTGACATAACTTACTTTATTTATTTATTTATAGTGGGGGGGGTGATCATCAAGCCAGCTTTCACCTTCATCAACAGGTTCTTCGACTCTTTCTCAATTCCAGTCATAAGAGTGGTATCATCAGGATATTTGAAGTTGATAATACTTCTCTCTGCAATTTTTATTACACCACTTGCTTTGCATTTTGCATGACATATTCAGCCCAAAAATTAAATAAGTAGGGTGACAATATACAGCCTTGCAGCACTCCTTTCCCATTCTTGAACCAGTCAGTTTTTCCATAATTAAGACAAATTATACAACGACCCCCCCATTAACATTCCAAAACGTGCACATTGATTGGTCAGCGTGCCCTTTGTAAATCAGACTTATACTAATGGAAAAAGGTCCGGTCGCCTGGACTTTTTCCAATAGTATGTCTTTTTTTGTGTGTGTTGGAAAGCAACGGAGATCTCGCTATGTTAAATTCATTAAACATAGCGAGATAGCTTTAAAAAAGCAGCTGAGAAAGGAAAATCTCTGGTGCTTTTTTTAATGCTATCTTGCTATGTTAAACTCTTTTAACATAGCGAGACATGTTTTTAAAAGCAACGGAGATCTTCCTTTCTCTGTTGCTTCCACACACAGCTCTGATGTACTGCAAAATCATACGAATGTGCAGTACATCAGAACTGCCGCAGAATACTAGACAGCTGCAGAAGGGCAGCAAGGAGGCATTACACAATGCCATTATTTAAGAAAAGTAAGTTTTTTTTCTTAAATAATGTCATTGTATAATAGCAATAACCCACTTCTGGGTGTGGGTAATGCTGGATTTATCCACGGTTGTCTTTGTTTGGCCACTCGGGCTTCGCCCTTGTGACCAAACCACACCAACCGTGAGTAAATCCAGCATTACCCACACTCAGGCATGGGTTATTGCTTAAATATAACATGCTGCATAGTTGCACAACCATGAGGAAGGTTTGCTAACCTATAAAAGAGTTCCAGCAATCTTTTTGTTCTTGATTAACTGCATACTTACCTGGGATATTTTACTTAATGTAAAAGTCCATTGCATGAGAAATTATACAGTAGTCAGATTACAAATCTGGATTAGGTATTCAGGGGAAGTTGTTCTTTACACTAGCTATATATAAAATGGAAGATACATTTCTTGTAATATTAACCTTGCTTTAGTTCTTGACTTTTGTTGATTCTTCTTTGAGGTATTTCATTCACAGACCTTATACAGAATCATTTTATGGACACTAGAAAACTCTTTAAGTGACCAGCCTTGCAAAGGCAACCACAAAAGTAAAGTATGGATCACTGTGAATGCTTAAGATCCCTCCCTTTGCTGAGTATGTTTCTGAAAGCTGTATCACACTGGATATATTATCATCAAAGACAAATGCAGTGCAACCACCATATGCAGTCTGTTTAATACAAATATTGTTAGTTTATAAATTATAAGCCAACAAACCATTTCTCCAATGAAGAGATTGTGGGATTCATCCATAATTATTACATCACAGCTTTTTAACAGCTCCTTCAGCTTTAAAACATGTGACTGTACTACTTTATAACATGAAACGGGCTGATTAGATATCCTCAGAATAATTATTAGACGAATATATCACCAGATGAGGTCAGAGAAAGAACTACTTTATGTAGTATTTTTCTAGTGTTCTGCCTTTTTTTTTTTTGAAGTTAGTCAATAAAGCAGCCATACGTATTTATTATTAACCTCCCTCTGTTCTAAAAGAGAAGAATCACTGTAAGCTTCACAAAAGCCCAGAGCTATGCTTAAAAAACACGAACAAAATCAAAGAAAGCAATCGCTGTAACACCACAGTGCTGAGTCACAGTAATAGTACTTTTGTACTTTGGTACTTAAACTTAAAAATCACGGTAAGCTTTTATACTTGCTGTTATCAACAATACAAGTCACATAGGTAACTCAAAATACCATTTTTGTAACAGGCTAAAGAGACCCTGTTCTTCTAAAATGCCTCTCTGTTAATCATAAGAACAGGTGAAAAATCAATCCCAAGTGCAGTGAATGCAGTAAATGTCCTCCATGAAGTCATATAGTATAGATGTGCAAGGTACTGAACACAATAGCAGATTAATGAAGGAGATGCTCTTGATGCAGTCATACAATCTTCTTTCCATCCCACATTTATCTTTATTGTATGAATGCCTCTTCTCTAATGATTTCAGTATAAGGGAGTTAAAGCATCATCCAGACCATTTTGACTGCAATACTCCTTTATATAAAAAGTGAAATAAATATACTGCATAAAGAATTAGATTACCATATACAATATATATCTATACATACACTGAAATCCCAGCAAGTGATTTATTTTCAACAAAAGCAGTTTTCTACATAAGAAAAAGGAGGTAGACAGAGGAACTCCTAAAAAAATGAACCATTCCAGGCACAGAAAACTGGAAAGCTATCCCAGAATCACTGAATGCAGGGGAACTCTACTGTTTATCTTGTGCTGTTTTATGAGGTCTTAACATTTTGCAGTTGTAGTATCACTTTGATTTGTGACAGTGTCTCAGTACAACAGAGATTGTTTTGTAACAGTTGCTGTACTTAGATATGAGATCGCAAGGCTCAGGAGTTTTCTTTTTTTGTAATTCCATCCTGCACTCAACTTCCAGATTGTGTGAACTGTAGTGAGGCTGATCTGTGCTAGGTACTGGTCTGAGATACAGATACCGAGTCAGTGTTGAATTCAGCACCTCCCACAGTCCAGAGTTTTGACCTGCTGCTCTTCTCTAGGCAGTGTCTTATTGTTTTTAGCAGCTTTACACATCCCAATGCCTGGTACCTGAGTGGCTTGCGGGAAGCCATCATATTGGGCTGACTAGGCAGCTGGTGTGGGTGCAGGTGGAGGCTCTATCCCTTATGAAATGCCATGTTCTAATCTCATAGTCTCCACCAAACAATATGCAGCACCTGGCCAATTTAGCTTGTCACTCCATCTCTCCTCATTGAGGACAGGCAAGCAGGCAGAGTCTTGTCATTCCTCTCCTCCCACTGACCGCTAAAACAGGTGCCTGAGTTTCTAATTATCTGGGTTGTGCTCAGGGCTATATCTTTACATGCCAGAGAAGCTGGCAGAGAAGAAAGACTATGTTGTTTTATTAAAAAAATATATCTTTTCTCTGAGTTTATGTGAGCTCAAACGTAGTATTATAGAAACTGGTGGTATGGGGCACAGTATTAACACTGAGGGTGTAGGAAGCAACTTCCCCAGCAAAATTATTGCATTGTACCAGTTTGTGTAGTTTTGCATTTCATGTTCCTAAAGGAGACAATTATCAAATTAGATATTTCACTTATGCTAATTTTGCATTTCAAGATAAAAGGGACACCATGTTTCATTATATACTCAAAGGCAGTAGGATGTCTTTTACCCTAGAAAAAGCCATCTGTGGCTTGAGCATCTATCCAGAATCTTTACTGTTCATCAAAGACAAAGTACAGTTGAGTAAGTTAAGCTTACCATAACAACAGATGTTCAAATGATCATTACTGCAATAGCCATAGCTATATGGTTTCTATCCTACCATTGATGTAACAGCTATCCAGCTTCTAAAACTTCAGGGCACCTTCCACACACACAAACTGTCAGGCAGCTTGAGCTGAGTTGGCCAAAAGACAAGTTTGGGTGCAAAGCCCTTCAGAGCTTTCCTGCCAGCAGACAGAGGGAAGATGAGCCCTGAAAGGCAATGCTACAAACAACAAAAATAAATGTCAACATTGTGCTATAAAACACATCAAAAAGCAAGGGGGTGATGGGATGGAGCAGCAATTGCAGCAGTGATCATTCAAACATCTACTGTCATAAAAATAATAAACTCAGTGATAAACCAAACTGTGCTTTAATGAAAAATTCAGTAAAAATCCAGTAAGCACTTTCGTCTTTTCATACATAAGGCTTCTTCATACTGAATTAAAACCTCTCACTTCATTCATTAAATACTAAAAGATATCATCACATAACATTCCAAATTAATGTCTTAACCCTTTCTTTTTCCAATAGGCTACAAAATCTTCTCTGTTGTTTAGCCCAGGGGGATAGCAGGTGTTCAACTTAACCTGCCATGTATATTCCAACCATCCCAACTCCTCCTCAGCATTCAACTTAATCTCATAGTCACCAATATTTCCCAAAACCAAAAATTTAAGATTGATTTTACAACCCCCCATTTTATAATGTTTGCCTAAAGCATTAGCTTCATTGCCAGTTTCCACAGCTCTTTTATGTTCATACATTCTTTTGTAGCATGGGATAGCAATATATATGATATCTTTTAGTATTTAATGAATGAAGTGAGAGGTTTTAATTCAGTATGAAGTCGTCTTATGTATGAAAAGACGAAAGTGCTTACTGGATTTTTACTGAATTTTTGCATTAAAGCACAGTTTGGTTTAACACTGAGTTTATTATTTTTATTTTTATCAGTTATTTGGTTTATACGTTTTAAAGTGATCTACTGTCATAAGTTCAACTTACATAACTGTACTATGTTCATTGTATTGATCACTGCTGCAGTAGCTTTAGCTATATTGGTAGTTTACCTTAGTTAACTACATTTGGGAGGTGGGAGGAGAAGAATCCAGGAACACCTAGAGAATAGTCCTAGCAAAGCTTGATCTGGACCTGAAGAAGGAATCAAGCTTAAGAGTGCTTTGTAAAAATATGTACAGAGGACCAAGTAGCAGCTTCCAGAATACTTCTAGAATTCAACCCTTTCCAAAAACCCATGGATGAGGCCAAGGCCTGGTAGAGTAGGCCTTGACCCTGCCTGGAATAGTTTTGTTATGATGAGTATAACCAAAGTTGCCTTAGACAACCACTTGGAAATAGTCTGTTTTGACAGAAGTTGTCCCTTTATCTTACCTTCAAAAGAAATGAACAACTGCTCTAAAGTTATCTGAAAGATTTAGTTCTGTCAAGATAGTACCCGAGATGTCTGTGGATATCCAAAGTATGGAGTATCCCTTCTCCCTCATTTTTAGGTTCAAGAAACAAAATGAAGAAATATATAGTTTGGATTAAAGCAAATTCAGGTACCACTTTAGGCATAAAATGATTAGTTCTCAAAGGATCCCCGTCCTCATGGAAAATGAAATAGGACTAATTCACCATTAAGAGCTTACAAATCAGATACCCTTCTTGCAGAGGTTAGAGCAATCAGTAAAACTGTTTTCCATGTTAAGAACCTCAAGTCAGCCAGATTAGCTGGTTCAAATGGAGCAAGTGATAGCTTCTTTAACACAAAATTAAGATCCCAAGGATAGGCCACCAGTTTTCTTGGAGGTCTCTTATGAAAAAACACCTTCAAAATCATTTTGACAAGGGACTGCACTGAATTAGGAAGATCCATTGCAGACCTGCTGACATGGCTGATAAATAAACCTTACCAGAGAAATAAGAAAGGCCACAGGACAGTAACTCAGACAAATGTTGTAAAACCAGAGAACAACTAGCTGTGTGGTTGCTGGTCATGTTCTTGTCACCAATTGGAAAATAAGTTCCATTTGCTAATATATGATTTTCTAGTAGCAGGCTTTCTTGCCTTCATTAGTATCTGCTGCACATCCTCAGTAAACATGTGCATAAAAGGAATTAAGACCCTATCATGTAGGCAGTCAAATGAAATTGATTGATGTTGGGGTATATCAAACACTGCTGTTCTTCTGTGAGCAGAATTAGTTTGTGAGGAAACGTGTGGTAATTTCCCCTGGCCATTTCCAAAAGAAAGGAGAGCTATGGTTGCCTGGACCAGAAGGGAGTCACCACAATGATCTTGGGGGATTCCTTCTGAATCTTCAGAAGTATGCTGAATATTAGTGGAAAGCATGGAAAAGTATACAAGAATATTCCAGTACAAGGAAAAGAAAAGGCATCTGCCTTCCTGGCCTTCTTGCATGGAGTCCTGGAACAGACTCTTGTCAGTAGATTGCTCAGAGAGGAGGCAAAGAGGTATAGTTGAGGAACCCTCCACAGATGGATCAAATCTTGGAAGATCCCCAATCTAGTTTCCATTCATAAGGGTCTACTCTGGTCCTGCTCAGCCTGTTTACCACACTATTTTGCTCTGGCAGAATGCAGGAAGCCTGTAGAGTGAGATTGTGCTTTGAAGCTATATCCTAATCTCACATGACTAGTCTGCAAAGGAGTATGACCTGGTTCCCCCTTGCTTGTTGATGTACCTCATGACTATGATGTTGTCTGTAACCACTTGAAGAGATCCTGAGGACCAAAGATGGTTCAAAGAGATGAGTGCCTTGATCAGGGAAAATATCTCTTTGATATGGTGTGCTGCACTCCCTACACTTTTATCCTTCTTGAAACTGCTCCCCAAGGAAAGACTAAAGTGTCTGTGATGAATGACTGCTTTGGAGCAGGGAGGGAGAAGGTGAGACCTGGATTTAAGGATATATGTTGTCTGCATCAAACGATTTCTCTTCTGATAAACCCCAGCACTGGGATTTGAAAAAAATAAAGGGTGTCAATGCTGGGACCAAAGAGAGGGGCATCATAAGAATCAGAGATGCCATGAAACCCAAAATCCTGTAGTATTCCCCCATGGTGACTGAAGTTTGAGTGGAAAACCTTAGAGATAGATCTAGATAAAAATCTAGTTTTCCTGTGGAAGAAAAATTCTTTGAACTGAGGTGTCTAGATGGCATCCCAGGAAAACACTCCTGTGTGAAGGAGTCAAGAAAGACTTTTGAATGTTCTCTTGGAATCCCAGCTTGTGTAAGAGATATCTCACCCCAGAAAGAGATTCCTGACACTTTGAAAAAGACTCTACAAATATCAGCAAGTCATCTAAATATGGAAAAGTTTGGATATCCTGTAGCATACAATGAGCTATAACTGGAACTAGACACTCTGTGAACAGTCTTGGTGCAGTGGATAGTCCAAAATGTAAGGCAGAGAACTGATAATGTAATCCAGACACACAAACCCTTAAGTAAAGCCAGAGGTCTGGATGAATAGGGATGTGATGATAAGCATATTTTAAGTCTAGTTTTGCCAGGAAACTTGAAAGAGAAAGAAGAAGTAACAGGTCATGAAGTGATATCATTTTGAATTTGGGCACTATCACAAACACATTTAGGAAAGAAAGATCTAGAACTGGTCTCTAAGAATTATCTCTCTTTGGTACTACGAACTTCCCTGAATAAAAACTATTTTCCACCTGGAAAGGAGGAACTGGTTCTATCACTCCTTGGAACAGCATGTGATAAAAAAACAGTGGGGGAAAAAAGAATTTGATCTAGATGATGAGGAATGACACCTTGGAAAGGAGGAATTTCCTCTACTACCATCTGTAACCCTGATGAATGATTTGCAGCATGTGATAAAGAACCAGTGGGGGAAAAAAGAATTTGATCTAGAGGATGAGGAATGACACCTTGGAAAGGAGGAATTTCCTCTACTACCATCTGTAACCCTGGCGAATGATTTTCAGAACCCATTTGTGTGGAACTACCTGTTGCCCAAGAAAAAAATGGAGATTCAAATTTTCTGGAAGAAAAAAGGGGCCAGGGTGGGAAGGGTTCACAAGGTCTCTTAAACAGTCTTTCAGACTTGTTGGACTGTCCTTGGTTTTGGGAGGTTTGAGACTTCAGTTTGGAACCCCCTTGTCATTTCTTCTTAAATGTCTTGTTTATCTGTATTTTGCTGAGACTGTTTATTCTGTTTCTTGCCAAAAATGAATGAGGAGATATTGGTGTGATGAGGAAGATGACTTTTCTGAGCTAAATGCAAATGTGCCTATGTCACAAGTGATAATTTAATAAAGGTGTTAAAAAACTGAATGAGGAGGTAGAAAATCCCTTGGAAAATTTGGAAAAAAAAGAGGGCTGAAAGGGCAGAAAATTCTTACAGATTCTCTAGATCGGCTTGCTCCTTTCATCACACTTTTTGATCACCTCTGTAGCAGAAGGGCCAAACACTAAATCTCTATCCAAGGGAGAATTTAAAATCTCATTTTTAACATCATCTGGAGGCTCTGAGAAGGCAGCTAAGCAAACGTTCTCAAAAGAATACCAGTAGCCATAGCCCTGGAAGTAGTATCAACAGAGTCATTAACACACTATAAACAATGAGTACTGACCTGTGCAATAGAAGAAGCTCAGTTATTTAAAGCAGATTTTTCCTCACAACAAGAAGTTGCAGAAAAAACAGTCTGTATACATTCGCTATTTGTCAGAACAAACTTTAACATATGAGCCTGACAATTCAAAATTCTGAAAATCAAAATTGCAGAAGTATATACTTTTTAGCCATACCTATCAATAATTTTCCCATCCTTACAGAAAGAGTAGGATTGGAATTAACTAAATGCTTAACAACAGTGGGATCAACAAAGACTATAGTCAGGTTTGGGAAAAGGGTATAAAAATTTAAAAGACTGAAACACTTTATATATGATACCTGCTTTTTTAAGGGCAGCTGGCTAACTAGCAGGAAAATTGCAGGCAGTAATGCGCACATCATCTGAAGTAGACAGAACAGGAGGGATGGGTGTAGGTTTTCAAATATCCTTCTTAACAATTCATTGTATTTTCTGAGGGACTGAGAAACCCTGGTGATTCCCCACTGAAAACACTGGCACATTCTAGTCACAGTTTGAGAGAACAAGAGGGGACAACATACTAGACCTGATCATTACCAACATGGGGAGTCTATGCTCCACACCAGAAGTATATCCCTCATTGGTAAGATCAGACCATAAATTAATCTCACTGGATGTCCACATCCCGACCCCACCCCCAGCCCAGAAAACCACAGTGAAAAACTTCTCAAAAGCGAACTTCTCACTTCTCAAAACTGAAGTGGAATCCTTCAAGGCCCCAGGACCAGTGGAAACTACGGCCCAAACTGCAGAATCCTATATAAACGCATTCTACGGACATCTCCAGGAATGCATGGATCATGCTATCCCAAACAAAACCAAGACCCAATCATCCAAAGGCAGGCATCCAGTCTGGTGGACCCCTGCCATAAATAAACTGTACAACAGAAGGAGGAAGCTACTACATGATAGAGCAAAATCCCTAATAGGGAAGGCATCTCTGATCAGTACTAGCAAAAAATTATGATCCCTCATAAAATCCTCCAAGGCCAGCTTCGAGAGAAAAATTGCATAGGACACCAAAGACAATCATAAGGCTTTTTCAGTTATGTTAGAAACTTGGGATGCAACTCCCAGACTAGTTCTGAGTTGATTCTAAACGACAAAAAATACAGTGAACCCACAGACATCGCCAATATCCTGGCAGACAGGTTCAGTGCAAACTTCTCCACCCCCTCCCCCCCAAAACAGCAAGTATCTATCCCAGCAGAGGGCTGCCTCCCAAACATCTCTGATGCTCAGGTGAAGGCTGCCCTCTCCAAAGCAAAAAACACTGCTTCCATGGGACCAGATGGCGTCCCAGGTTGCGTCCTACATGAACTCCAAGAGGAAGTAATCCCTCAAATAAAACAGCTATACAATCTCAGCCTCACTACAGGATATGTGCCCACAGAATGGCATATAGCAACAATGGTCCCACTCCACAAAGATGGAGCCTCTACGGACCCTGGAAACTATTGCCCCATAAGCCTGACTAGCTTAGTCTGCAAGGCTATGGAGAGGATCATCATGGAGCTCATAAACAAAGACATTGGGGACCTACAGACACTAGATCCTACCCAGTTCGGCTTTGTCAAGGGCAGATCCTGCCTTTTGAACCTGGTTGACTTCTTCGAAACAGTCACCAAAGCCATAGATGAAGGGAAGGTAGTCCACACAGCCTATCTGGACCTTGAAAGGCATTTGACACAATACCCCACTTGGGCATCATAGATAAGCTATCCAGCTTAAATATAAACCCCTATATCACAAGATGGGTCACAAACTGGCTCAAAGACAGAACCCACAGAGTGAGAGTTGCTGGAGCCATGTCAGACTCGAAACCAGTCACAAGTGGCGTCCCACAGGGTTCTGTCTTGGGACCACTCTTGTTCGGTATATACTTTTCCGAGGTACAGGCAAACGTGGGAGGACTATGGCTCACCAAGTTCGCAGATGACTGCAAACTGGGCGCCATAATCAACTCTCCAGCTGACACAAACATCCTTCAAAAAGGTCTCACAGAGACAGATAACTGGTGCCAGTGCCATGGTCTAAAGCTAAA
>NC_056725.1:1515512096-1515597096 GCF_019279795.1 Protopterus annectens | reverse complement strand
ACCTGGACTGAGCCTGCAAATTATCATTGTTTGATCAGTGTTCTACCCTGGTAAACAAATTGAAATAGGTAAATAACAGAAGGCAGCAAAAGTGCTTTTATTTTCTTCGTCCTTTCCTCAATGACAAAAGAAAACTAAAAATGATACATTATTATCAAGGCAAAGACAAATGTCATAGCACATGTACTCTCAAAACATCTTTCTAAAAGTTTGTGTTTATGGAGATCACATGACCTCTGGAAGAAAAGATCTGTGCTGTACAAAAGAACCTGCTATGAGGAAAGTTGCTGTCACTGACTCCTGTTGAGATATGTCTGATAAAGAATCAATAGTCAAATGTTATTTCTAGATCAACATTTTTTAAATTAAAAGAAAATGGTGCATACATGTTATACATAATTTAGATATAGGGCAAATTTTCCTTTCCCTTACCTACAGCTGTTATCCCTCCTCTTTGCAGGTAGTTCAGCATGCTTTTTTACATTAGTGTGGGGTACAAACATATTTCTTCTGTCAAGACAAAACATATATTTTAAACACATTAGTTTTATTCAAAGCATACTGGTATACCATTCATTTTATTAACCTAAAATAGCCAGTCATTTCTAATAATCAAATAACGTGTTACTGGAGAGCAGACTGCTACTATATGAATAAAAACCAGACTTTACAGTTGACAGTACTGAAGGCAGACTACTCTTAATGCCTTAATATTGACAACAGTTAGCCGATAAGGTTGTGTCGTCATACTATTCTTTTTTCTTTTCTTTTCATTGTTTTTCTTCTACAAATTATTCTGTGAATGATATAACCTTATTTATGTTACAACTGCAAACAAATCTATGTTCTCTCATTAGCCAATTTCTTTATAATATTCATTACTAGAACTAGAACAAGGCAATTATGCTCTCATACATATGACAGCTTTTCTAGCATCCATGCAAATAAATCACGTTTTACCTCCCTCCTGTTCTTAAATATAGTTACACTGAATGTATTTTAGCATGTTAAACATGAACAAACTGCTTGCAATACCTTAACCGTCCTCAAAATTTTACAAGGCAAGATGGATCTTTATGTTTAAGTCATAGATTTTACTTACTAATTCTGGGATTCAAAATCCCTTATGCCTCCTGCAAGCTCATTACTCCTTGCTTGCACCAGGAGTAAATAATATTGTGCACGATCATGATGTAATGTCCCCCTACATACACCTCCACCACTGCTATACTAATTTTATGCAAAATATCTTTAAATGTATTGCACAGCTAGAGGAAAGAAAATCATAAACACCACTTCTGCAGGTGAAGCATAACATAAAATATGCCAGAAGCAGCTATACTCAGACCACCTACCCACAGCTTCCAAACAGTAGCACTGTCCCCAAATGACCATCTGCTATGGACTGCAGACCCGGAATGCTGCACTAATAGTAAGCTGGTACACCCTAAATCTCCCTGTTTGCCCATAAATCCTATAGTAATTGATGTTTTTGGCCCTTGTTCTCCAAGCCTAGCAATGATGCCTAGACTGCTTGCGTCCTTCTGGCATTTGTATACTGTTGCTCTTTTCATGCATATTTAATGATTTAGTTATTTACTTGCTTGCATTTGGTTCCCAGGAAGGTCCAACTGGGTCATGCATGCCTCAGTGAAAGCCTGGGAAGAAAAGCTCCCAAAAATATTTAGTGAGAGGAAAAACTTACAAGGAGATCATACCAGACGTTTTGTTAGTACAAACAATATCTGAAGTAAAGTGATTATAAATTCAACACAGAGTAGGTGCCTAAGTGTGTATGACATGTAGCAGTTGTTTATGAAGGAAACTCAAAATGGAGGATTGCCATGAAGAAGGAAGACATTACAGTAAGCCAATTATTGAAAAGTGAAGAGTTTGGAGGTTAAAGGGGAGTGTAATGGTTAGGCAATGAATCATTTGAGTTTTGAGTTGCTTACGAAACGTCGAAAGACTGTCGATTTTTCATATTTCAGCAAGTAGGGCATTCCAGGTGGCTGGTGCTAGATAAAGTTCATCCCCTATTGTAAGATAATATGGGGTGTGTAACAAACTGCAAGACCTCTTGGCTTTGAACTGAGTAATTGGTGAAATGGATGGATAGATAAGACCTTAGGGGGAACAATGAGAAGATGACATATTTTAAATATTACAGAGCAAAGCAGGAAAGTAGATCTTTCATCAATGGGCAATCAAATGACTTTGGGTGTTGTGGAACAATGATGCTCTTGACAGTGAAGAACATTTACGAATTTAAATATGTTGTTTTCTGTTTTTGAAGGGAAAATTTTGGGCAGAATTCTAAGTTATTGTTGGAAGGGCATATTCTATCATGGAGATGAGAACATTTTTTGTCAATAGCTTTTTTAGCTTTAGGACTTAAGAGGATGGAAATTCTGTAAGCAGTCTTAAACTGGTTTAACACTTATACAGATTGCATTACTGTGCATGAGTAAAAGTATGTTTGGTCACTAATGATACCTACAGAATGTTGCTAATTAACAGAATAAAGGGCATTTCCACTGGAACAATTAATTATGACAAGTGTTAAACTGTGGAACTTTTTTGTAGCCCCAGGTAGTGTAACTCTGGTTTACTAGCAGTTACTGGAAAGGCTCCTGGTGAAAGCCAGCTCCATCGAGGTTTAAGTAATCATGTACGGTAGTTGGGTTTGTAAGCTAAGGTTACAATATTATCATAGGTTCATAGGTTCATAGGTTGGTACTAGGCTATCAGCCCTAGGGCCTATACAAGCCTAGCCATAACAATTCCCTGGCTATTTCTTCCCACACTATTTACTTCCCTGGACCCCTGTTTAGCAGGGCGACTGATGTGATCCCCGGGGTGAATTTCCTTTCTCCCATCCAATCGTCAAGGTTCCTTTAGAAGAGGACCAAAGAGGTACTCTGCTTGACATGTATGGGCAATCTATTCCAGAGTCTGGGGAGTCTCTGGGTCAGGAACCTATCCCTCCAGCATGTTTTGTTTATTGTGATGACAAGGCTTAGATCCCTGGAGCGTGTGGCTCTAAGGGATTGGGATTTCTTTAAGTGTAGCATGTCCAACAGCTCTGGGTTTGACATGGCCTTGTATGTTAAGCAAAGATCGCCTCTGAGTAGACGATATGCGACAGAGTATAGCTGGAGTTTTTTAAGGCGGTCAGCGTAGGCCATCTGCTTTAGGCCTGTGATTCTTTTAGTGAGGTATTTCTGTGGCCTTTCCAGTTGTTGCAGATGTCTTGAGAGGTACATACCAAACGGGGCATTGTATTCTATAATGGGTCTAATGAGGGATGAGTACAGTGGGACAATGACCTCCTTTTTTCTGGATGAAAAGCCATAAATCATCATTATCAGAGTAGAAAAAGGATTTCAAAATGGTTGGGTCTGTGGGTAGTTTGTTAATGAATACAAAAAAAGTTGAAGACAAAAAACAGATTCTTAAGACACATATTTGGAGAGCATACTGGTGGAGGAGAGACTGATGCATGAAGCAGTTGTGCAAGTTCCATTTAATGGGTATTTTTTAAAACAGCAGCATACATTTTCAGAGAATCCATATGAGTACAGCTCAGTGAGTAATAAGCTGATGTTGACACTGCCAAATGCCTTTTGAAGGTCAAGAAAGATTGCATCAGTGTATAGGAGTCATGTACTATGTATAAAATATTTTTTTCTGTAAGTGAAGAGGTAGCAGTGATAGTGCTATAGTTGGCACTACATACGTGTTGTTTTAAGGAAAGAATATCATATTTCTAGATGTATTCAAGTACTTGTTGGCATCTCAGCTTTTCAAATAACTTGACTAGGAGCAGCTGTCAGAAATAGTTTGAAAGCCAGAATCTCAGGATGGGTTATTAATATGGATAATGAGATCATAAAACAGTGTTTAAAGCTGTGTAGAATATTAGAGGTAAGGAAAACATTGAAACTATGAGTTATAGGTTTGTAAATATGTTGAGGACCAAGGCAAAGGATTTTAGGGTGAATAATGTGGAAGTATGGTTAACATGGCCATTTAGTGTTCTTGGGATGTTCCCTTACAGTTTTGGAGGAGAACATTTTGAAATGAAATGTTGATTTCTTAATGACATTGTGTAGAGGTGTGTTAGGGATATGTGGTATCTATGAAGGTGTTAAAATTGTTTGGAAGTTGAGAAAATTATTTAGACTGTGCTGGATATCAGCAAATATTTTTTGACCAAGTTGTGTAGCTGAATTAGGTATTCAAACACTTTTGCTTGATGACTCGTAATTTACAGATTTCCAAAACAGTTTAGATTGTCCGCAATGGGAAGGTTGGATATATCCCTGAGCTGAGAAACTTTAGCTTTGTTTGTTTTAATTCCAGCAATGGTTCTTAATGTGATGTAGAGGGTATGGACAGTAGAGCTTGTGGGTGACTCTTCCAGATTTCCAAGTTTTATCCTTAAATGTCATAAGTTGATGAAGTTCATCTATTATTCAGGGGGCGCTGTGGTATTTAAGTGTAATATATATTTTAAAAGAAACAGCTTATCTTGTATGGGGAAATTAAAGACAAGGCTGATGTAGAATCATTGCAGTCATATAAAGGAGTCCCAGTCAGTGGATTGCAATTCTTGAGTGATATGATTGATGAAGAATCTGGAATGGTCCTAATAAGAATGGTGTTAGTAGCAAGTTTTGGAGCTTTAAAAGTCCAGTAGGAGATTAGTAAGGTATGACTGCTAAGAACACAGGGAAGACTGTCAAGTCTGTTAGAAATATTTAATGATGATGAGGTCAGTAGCAGATAATTAAAAAAAAAAAAAAAACTGGATTGTGTCTAGTACCCCCCAGTAACCAGTTGGGTGTGTTATGCAGGGAGAAGAAGTGATTGACAGTAGCGTTACTTTTGCCTTCCACATTAAGACTAAAGTGACCTCCAATTAGTTTGTGATGTGCAGCTTTATTGAAGATTAGTTGCAGGGTTTCCCTGATAACAGAAAAAGTGGCTGGGGGGATGCAGATAGTGGCAAGATATACTTCAATGTGCTGACTAAGGGTAACTCTAAGAAGAGTCCAGGGTTGGTCCTTTATCATTGCTAGAATTATTCTTGGCTAGCAAGGCTGGGGTGATTTTTGAAAACTTATGAATAAAGTTATGGTACCATCTCCGCTATGCTCTCCAGGTCTATTATTAGTGAAAATGTTATAATATTCATAAATGGAGAGGGGATACATGAAGTAAGTTTAAGCCAGGATTCAGTGATAGAAATAACTTGAGGCTGAGCTGGATTTAATCAGAGTTCAAGACTTGGCTACTTGTTATTGATAGTGGCTATATTCATGTAGGCTACACTAAGATTTTTATGATGGGGATTAGTTGCTTGTTGGGGGGGGGGGGTGCCAGGCCACTAAATAATATGAAAAGTGTAACAAGGACAGGGGTGATATTAACATGAGACAAAAAAAGCATCACATTTATGCATGAATTGAGAAAAATAGGGGAAGCAAAGTCCCAGTCGTACAGCCTAGCATACCATAGGAACAGTATTATACCTCTGTAGCTGAACACACTGAAGAAAAAATAAGGACTATCATAGTAACAATCCTAGTTACACTAATAGGAACATTTTTAAGGGGTAGCTGGTTACTGCAGCTAGGTTGTGTTCTAACTTTGACAATTTCAAAGTAGAAGTAAACAATATAATGCATATTTTTGTGGAAAGGGGATATCCCCGTTCCCTGATAAGTAATCTTTGTGATAAAAGTTATGTCTGGATGGGGAACAAAATATAAACCACTTTTAGGAGATAACTGTTCCAAGAATTCCCTTAAAACAGGTGCAGATGATACACAGGTGTGCAATACAAGCATGGCTGTTCCTTTTGGGTCTGGTGCAAGAGAAATCAAATACATAATCATCAAAAATTGGGATATTTTTAAGGGAAACCCAGACATCATGGATGTCATAGGTTATGAACCCCATTTTGTATATAAAGCTAGTAAGAATCTTAAACATCTTTTTGAACATGGTAAAATTTATCCAGCCCTTTCTTTTAGAGGTACAGCCCAATGTGGAACATGCAAACAGTGTTCCTATATTCTGGAAGTACAGCCTGTTTCTTTACAAGGATTACCATTTGTAATTAAGTTAAAAAAGAGGAATTGTAATAACAGAGGTATTGTTTACATTACGGTTTGTTACAAATGTGGATTTATTTTTTCTGTTGAGAAAACTGAGAGACAACTGAGAAAGAGAATTTACAACATCTGTATGCTATCTCCAAAGCTAATCTTAATAACTGTTTATAAACACACTTTAGAATGCCAGGGTTTTACACAATTTAGGTTTGGTATTTTGGATCTGGTTCCCTATAACCGTAGGGGTGGATGGTGGGAATTGGATTTAGAAATTAAAGAGTTGCAGTGGCAAATAAAATCAAATGCTACCCTTTCTCCAGGGATTATTGAGAACCTCTGTGTATTTCCTATTCTAAGAAAGAAAGCCTTATAATTATGAAAGAATGTTTATTTAAAGGATGAGATTTTAAATTTTAGTCTGTTTACAGTTAGTATATATTTTTACTTGTGTTTTAAGATGTTGTAAGGAGTGTACATGTATATTTTTATACCAAAATTTGTAAAATTGTGTTTTATGTATTTGGTTCATTTTTGCAGTTTTTAATATTACACAGTTCAATATTCAAAGTGTTAAGAATTTTTAAGTAGAGGCAACATTTGGTGGTTTCATAAGTGTTCTTATTATGATAGACTTTTCTAATAAGTTGTGTATTTTCTTTTTATTATGAAGTGTCTTTTTAAGATGATTTGATTTTAATTGGATAACTGGTACCTTTTTCTATATAAAAAGATTTAATTGAAATGCTTTTTACATTCTGAAGAAGTCCCATTTATTGTTCTGAGATGAAAGCGCTTAACATTTAACACATTCTTTTAAGCCTTCAAGAAGTAACTTATTTATTTATCCCTGTTTTATAAGTGGTTAAAATGTTTTAAGTTATTAATTGCTTGCTGTCCATTGTGGCTTTTAATTTGGTTAAATGTTACAGTACTATTAAATCACAAAGGGGTTGTGAGATGTTAGTAACTGATGGATTTATTTACCATTGTGAAGTGAATATTAAAGTGAAAGTGTATTGGGCTTATGACTGTAAGTTATCAGAGAACTTTTTTGGAAGGTGTGTCATTATTTCTATGTGTGACGTCTATGAAATTTTGAAATCCTCAGGACATCATCATGTTCGCGGAGTAGAGATGAATCCTACAATGGTTTGTTTGAAGTAACATGCTGATAGTAGTATAGAGCCACCACATGTAATTGTGGAATTGGCAGTATCTAGAACATTTGATGAAATTACTGCTGATTTGCCTTCTCTTTGCTCAATGGCTCAGAGATTTAACAGATTGAGAAGGAAGAAGTTAATAGGAGTTACCTTCAAGCCTACATATCAGTGATTTGGGTGCGAGTACACTGGCTATTAAAGGAGTTTTCATGTTTAAAAACATTATGGACCCTTGATGTACTGTTTGTGTGATTACAGCTGCTGGGAATTTGCATACACTTGCTTCAGCTAAGTTTTGGATTATTGATGGAACTTTTCTGGCATGCAGAAATAGCTTTATACAATTACATTCTTTGCATTCTTATACAAATTGTGTAGTAATTATAAAACTGTCCTTCTCATTTATGTTTTCATGAGTTCCAAAGAGCAGCATAAGGCCAAATGAAATATCTTTGCCTAAGGGAGAATTTAAAAGGTCTGCCTTAACAGCCTCATGTAAGTTTTGAGAACATAACCAAGCAAGTCTTCTCATAACTGAACCAGTAGCAGCACCAGTTCAGAACATCATCAACAGAATTATAAGAGCAGTTTAAAGTGTTTGAATACCTGAGAAGCGAACACAGTTAAGGAATTTAATGAAGTTTTAACCTCTGAAGAAAGAAGTTTAAGAATTTTCTTTCTCATGGTCTCAAAAGAAGCCAATAAACATAAGATCATAGGAGATTACTAGGCTATCAACCTGGAGGTCGTTTTAAGCCTAGCCATTTCATCCCAATGTAATACCATAGAAATGCTAGTCAAGACCCAAGATTGCATTTAGTGATGACTGCCCATGTCCAGGAGGGTTGTGCACTCTATCTCTGGTAAGAATTCATGGTCCCCCATCCACTTGTCCAGGTTCCTCTTGAACAGTGTCATAGAGGTGGTCTGTTTCACATGAATTGGTAGCCTGTTCCAAAGACGTGGCAATCACTGAGAGATAAATTTGACCCTCTAGCATGTCCTACTTAAGTCACAGCCATATTTAGGTCCCATTTGATTTATAGTTATGCAGCAATTTAATTACGTTTAGGTCTTGGATTGTTCTGTACGCCAGGTATATGTCTCCCCTAAGAAATCTATACGATACGGAGTATAGAGACAGGGACTTTAGTTGGTCTGTGTAAGGCACATGTTGGAGTTCCTTGATCTTCTTTGTTAGAACCCTCTGTGGTCTCTCTAATTGCTGCAGGTGTTTAGTACGGCACACGCCAAACAAGGCGATATACTCAATTATGGGCTGGATAAGTGCAAAGTATAGGGGGGTTATAACTTCTTTTGCTCTCGAGGCAATGCCTTTACTAATTTAGTGTGCTACGCAGAAAACTTTACTTACTACAGTGGACACATGGTGGTCAAAGTTAAGGTTGCAGTCAACTTGTAATCCCAGGTCCCTTACCACTTCATGGGTACTTAGGGTATTTGTTGTTGATTTGATAATGTTAGGGGACATTGTTTGCAGTGAAGGGAATGATGATGATGTATTTGTTTGCATTAAGTTTGAGACCATGACTAATACACCAGTCACTGGTCTGTGTGAGACTTTCCTCGAGTATACTGACATCATTTGGGGATTCAGTGATTGCACCTAGTTTGCAGTCATCTGCAAACTTGGTCAGCCACAACCCTTTAGTTTTGACCTGAACTTCTGAAAAGTATATACCAAACAGCAGGAGGCCCAGCACTGACTCCTGTGGCACCCCATTGGAAACAGGTCTGCTGGTTTATATGGAGTCACCTACATTGACAGTGTGTGCCTGGTTTGTGAGCTAGTTGGCATCCCATATTACAATGAAGGGGTTTACATTCAGTTTGCTCAGATTATCGGTAATATCTAAATGTGGGATTGTGTTGAAAGCCTTTGCCAGGTTAAGGCATGCTGTGTGCACAGATTTGCCCTCATCAATGGCCTTGGTCACATTTTCAAAGAAATCTACCAGATTTAACAGGCAGGATCTTCCCTTCATGAAGCCAAATTGGGTAGGATCCAGGGTTTGGAGGTCAAATGGTCTTACAAGAGGACACTGGTATAGCTTATGGGTCTGTAATTCCCCTGGCCTGTTGCTAGGCCACCTCTGTGGACAGGAATAACTGTTGTTGTTCTCCATTCTGCAGGAACAAAGCCTGTGGTTAGGCTATGATTGAAAAGGGTACTTAGTGGTGATGCTATTTCATGTTTTAGCCTGTTTAGAAGACAGCCTGGGATGTTGTCTGGTCCCATAGAGGCTGTGCTTTTTGCCTTGGACAAGGCTTTGAGGACCTGCTCTTCAAATATGCGGGGGGGGGGGTTTGGGGGAAAGTTGTTTTGTAATTTAGGAGGGGATAAGAGAGTGTAATTTTCACCAAATCTATCCACTAGCAGGTTTGCTATCTTTGTGGGATCAGTGTGTGTGATACTGTTGGCCACTAGTTCTGCACATGTTTGGGTCCTATCCTTTAGGTTACATATGTAGCTGTAAAGGGCCTTATGGTTATCTTTGGCTGTACTTTTTAAGTTTCTCTCAAAGGAGCCCTTGGACAATTTGACAAGTTATCTTATTTGCCTGTTCAGGCTGAGGAGGGTGCTTTTCCATTGTTGCGGCTTTGCCTTTGTTTTCTTAGACAGCAACTTTTTGTGCTTATTGTAACGCTTCTTTATGCTGGATGTCCATCATGGCAGCTTTTTTTTTTTTACCTGGGGTCTGGCTTTGATTCTTTCTGACACAGCCAACTTTATACACTTATGCAAATGATTGTTCTGGGCTTTAGTGTAAGCTTCTGCATAGTTACCACTTCCAGCTTGGGGTGGGGCTTAGAATGCATTTATACCTTCACCTTGGAGGGTATAGTTTGCCTTGGTGAAGTTTTTTTGTCTGATTTCACCCTTTGTGAGTTCTGGTGATGCTGCCAGTTAGAAGGTGACTGATTTGTGGTCAGTTTTAACAAATGAGTGTCCAACAGTGGCAGCAATGTATCTGATTGACATGTTGGTGAGCAGCAGATCCAGAATGTTTGTTAATCTTGTTGGGGTATGGACAATTTGTTCTAGTGCATTTGAATTAACAAAGCCAAGCAACTTTTGTGCTGGCAAGTTAAGGCTAGCGTAGGTTTCCCAGATGATGGTGGGATATTCCCCATAACCATTGTGTTCAGTAAAATTTGGATTGTCTCCAGTTTAGTCAAGTAGGCTTTGTGGGTGTCATGACCCATGGAGGGGGATCTGTAACTGGCTATGACTTGAGGGGAGGGTCTTACCCACCGTAACTTGGACCTGGAGTAACCCCATGGAGTTGTCCAGTCTAACTAGATGGGAAGTGAAATTATCCCTAATACAGACTGAAACACCACCGCCTTTGATTTTTACACTTTCATTTTGCAGTCTAAAGGTGTGGAAGGCATTGTAGCCTTACAAGGTTGGGGTACTCTCTGAGGTCTTGAACTAGGTCTCTGTGACTGCACAGACATCTAAATCTTCTAGTGACAGAATTGCTTCCAGGAGTGCACTTTTTGGTTTAAGCACCTAGCATTCAGCAGCATGGCCCTTATTTTGTTCTGATTGGTTAATTTCACATCAGTAATATTGTTTTGAAGACTTTGCCTAAAAAAGGCACTACTGGGGAGGCAACAGCCTTTGCCAGCAGGCAAAAGCCTAGAGGTGCCAGGTGCGAACCATCTCTGGCAAAGCAGCGAGGTTTGTTGACCGTGGCTTCCCAAGCTGACAGGAACTTGATCCCCTTTGAATGACACCAAAAACTGAGACAATTATTAAAATCAATAATTTTTTGTTTATACTGTGGCATCATTCTAGGTGAGGGTAGTATGCTGCTCAAGGCTAGGGACTTACCTGCCTGGGAAACATACTCAAAGAGCTCAACTATTTCTCTCTTCATATAGTCCAGTGAGGTACATCTCCAGTCATTCACACCAACAAGAACTATGATATAGTCATAAAGGTACTTGTTGCTGAGAAACCTGAGAGCATACGTGATCTGATGAATCCTGGCACCGGACAGGCAGATGACCATGAGTTTCTTCTTGCCCAACACGGTGAGTGGGACATCCATGTGTCTCACTATTGAGTCTCCAATGACAATAAATTGTGTTTTTTGAGTGTCACGCTTTACTGGCTAGGTTGGTGAGACACTGGTGTTGCTTTGTGTCATGGGTGTTGTGGGGGCTGTGTTAGTTGTAGCAGTCTTGTGTTTTTCAGTAAGTTTTTTAAGAGAACCTCCACGTATGTGGACGTGCGTTTGATGCATACTATGTGTATGAGTAGTAGTATGTGTATGAGTAGTTGTACTATGAGCATAATGTAGTAGTGGGTGAGTTGACAACATTCTCTGTGTTACTGTTTTGAGGAGACAGAGAGCATGGATTGTAGATTCTCGGTATACATACATCTCTCGCACTCTGTACTAGAGTGTGTTATTAGTACAGGGTTGTCTGTGTACATGAGGCAGTTGCATGAGGCAATTGCTACACTGCCTCAAGAGACCCAAGTCAACAAGACTGGCAGGAGAAAAAAGGGTAGTCCAACTGTGCATAATGCTAGGCTGAAGACTGTTGTTACTTGGGGTGGCTATTCAGAATCGATCAGTGGGTAGTAGTGGGTGAGTTGACAACATTCTCTGTGTTACTGTTTTGAGTGAGACAGAGAGCATGGATTGTAGATTCTTGGTATACATACATCTCTCGCACTCTGTACTAGAGTGTGTTATTAGTACAGGGTTGTCTGTGTACATGAGGCAGTTGCATGAGGCAATTGCTACACTGCCTCAAGAGACCCAAGTCAACAAGACTGGCAGGAGAAAAAAGGGTAGTCCAACTGTGAATAATGCTAGGCTGAAGACTGTTGTTACCTGGGGTGGCTATTCAGAATCGATCACGTGGAAGCTCAATGGATGGATATTTCTGCCTGGATTTTAGGGAATTTTTTTAAAATCTAACTGTCCGGCTTTGGCACACAACTGTGCAGCAGTGCACTGTGCTGCACAACATGCAAACAAGCAGAAACTTGCTGAAATGCAGAGCCTAAACACCAGAAGCTAAAAACTTGAAAAAAAAAAAAATAAAAAGGTTCAAAAGAACCAATGAGGATGCTTATTCCAAGCCCTAGATCAGTCTCCCTTTACCAGACAGGTCCCAATCAGCATAATTCTCTCAAAAAAGTGTAGATAGACCCCTTCAAATCCAAGATGGCCTGAAAAATATGCTTAGAACAAACAAACCACTGCAAATAGTTCAAGAAGCAGTAAGCTTATATGGACTATGCTACAGCTACTAACTATCCTAGTTTCAGCGGAAAACACTAGAGAATGTTTAAAACAGCAGAAAAATAGCAGTGAGACACTAAAAAAAAAACATTTAAAACAGAAGATCAGCAAGGAGGCTCTAAAAGAATATTTTAAACAGTTAACAGATGAGTTATTTAAACAGTGCTTTCTGGGAAAATCAGAACAAGCAGAACAGATTGCTTAAAAATAGTTAAAAATACCAGTAAATACTTAACAAACAATGAAACTAACAAAAAAAACTTTGTAAACATTTAATATATGAGCCTGGCAGTTAAAGTGGCAGAAGATTAAACTTTCTTGTTATTTCTATCAAAAACTTTCCCGTCCTTGGCAGAGAGAATGGGGTTGACATTCACAGTATGTTTAGCAGGTAGATGACATTGATATGGAAATCACTGTAGGGTCTGATCAGAGATTAGAAGTGATTGGTGTACTTAATACAATCAGACATTTTGGGAGCAGGAACTGAATTCCAGACACAATTAAGAAAACATCCTCTAAAGCTGATAAAACAGGAGGGACAGCTGCAGGCACAGAAAAATCCATTTGCAACAAATCATAATATTTTTGTTGGGAGGTAAGGATTTCATTCCATTTCCACTGGAAAAAATCATTCATTTTAGTTATAATGACAGAAAAGAAAACTCTTCTGGAGGAAAATTTCAAGAAACATTTTCCTCTGAATCCAATCTTCAGCTTGAAGAGAATTCACTGAAAAAAACACTCATTTTCCAATACCTGCTCTTCTAACTGGGAGTCATTGTCATAATGTCAGGGAATTTTTTTCCTTTCCTATGTGTAGCTAGTGAAGAAGCAGGATTTAAAATATTAAAAACAGGCAATAATCCTTTGGCAAATAGCTGTATGGCTCCCCATCCCATAGTTAAGGAAACAGGAGAAGAAACATTCTTAACTTTTTTCTATCTTTTCGAGGTAGACCCAATTAGAAAAAGACTGATCCAAGCCACAGGTTAAGAAACAGGAGCAGAAACATTCCTAACCTTTTGCTATCTTTTCCTGGAAGACCCCATTGGAAAAAGACCAACCCAAATCAGGGATACTAGCTGAGGAATCAGGCACCTTAGCCTGGCTATGGGGTAAGACT
The DNA here is from genome assembly GCF_019279795.1 of Protopterus annectens. Taxonomy (NCBI): domain Eukaryota; kingdom Metazoa; phylum Chordata; order Ceratodontiformes; family Protopteridae; genus Protopterus; species Protopterus annectens. Next base: position 1,515,583,394 of record NC_056725.1, on the reverse strand, counting down.
TCATCCGCTCCTTCCCCCAAGACTGATGAGACTTTTTTTCCTTTGTCCAGTGAGGATGACCCTACAGCCGCAGAGGATGTGCCAAACTCTTTGTCCTTAGTGACTTTCTCAGGAACTACACAAGAGGGACCAAGAACAATAATGAGCAATCTGAGGAACCATGTTTGGCCTCAACAGAGTCTCCCATTGGTGAATGAAGCAGTCAGATAGCTGTCCTGACACCTGAAGACTCCCAAGAAATGTTCTTCTTATTGCAGACAGGAGAAGGAAGAACTGAGGAGAACAGACAATTGCTCCATGGTTAAGCCTCAAAATAAAGTAGCAGAACCTGGATGAGTAAGTAAAACTCCTGACAGAAAAATTCAACTTTTGAGGTAAAATTTTCAATGACAGTTACCAAAAGCACACTATCCTGTCCCTCACATAAGTATTCTACACAGAAATATAGAAAAATAAATAAAAAAAGAAGTTATGTACTCACCATAACGTTCCATTTGAGTTGTCTGTCTTCATTTATCCTTGACCAATGAGTTCATTTCTGAAAATCAGGACTGTCTTGGCCATTTCTACAGCTAGCGCAGGCCAAAAACTCTCAGTCTTCAACACTACCCACAATGCATCTCTCCTAGTTACCTCACATCAAGTTTGCAGATTACAGATAAACAGACATAAAAAAACAGAAGACCTGATAAAAAACATATCTACTATGTAACACAAGTCAAAACAGAGAGGTATGTATCATATCTGTTCCACCAAAGGATATTTGTAAGGCTGGAGGAAGGAGGGAGGGGGAGTCAAGGATAAATGAAGATTCACAACTTAGATGGAACACTATGGTGAGCACATAACGTCTTTATCTGAAGTTGCCAATTTTCATTTTATGTTTGACCAATGGGACAGAGTCCCTTGCTACCTTCAATTTTGGGCGAACTCAAGGAAAGGTATTCCTGAGTACCACTGAATCAAAGGATGCTCTTCCCCTGGAGACCAGGTCCAATTTATAACGAGTAATAAAGATATGAGGAGACACCCAAGTTGATGCTGCACAAATGTCATCTATAGAAGCTTGAGACTGAAAAACTGCTGATGTAGCCATATATCTTGCAGAGTGAGCTTTTACCAGTCTAGGCAGTTCAATTTTCTTTTTTTTTTCATACATGAAGGATATACAGTCTTTTAGCCATCTGGCTAAAGTTACTTTGTTGACTGGTTTGCCAATTTTGGTACTTGAGAAGGAAACAATTGGTCTGATTTTCAAATATTTTTTGTTCTGTGCAGATAAAAGTGTAACTGTCTGTGAACAGCTAGTAAATATGGGGAGTATTCTCCTTTATTGGAAAGATTGGGAAAGAATACTGGAAGATTAATAGTCTAATTAATATTAGTGTCTGACAGTACCTTAGGAAGAAAGAAGGGATTCGTCATTAGGGCAACTCTGTTTTTATGAAAAATCACGCATGACAGCTTAGAAGATAAAACTTGAATTTCTGAAATCCTCCTGGCAGAAGTTATTGCTACAAGGAATAAGATTTTCCAAGATAAATATTTTAGATCACATTTGGCAGAAGGTTTAAAAGGATACTGAACAATGGACTGCAATACTAAAGTAAGATCCCAGGAAGGGATATGATCTTTAAATGGAGGTTTTAACAAAAGAGTTCCTTTAAATAATTTATGAGAAGCTAAGGAATTACATTTGAAATCACTGCCAGATGAATTTTAATAGTAGAAGGAGAGCCTCCTGCATCAAAAAAGAGGATAGGAATTCTAAAATATTTTCAATGGGTGTTGAAAGGGGATCATTATTCCTTTCTTGGAACCAAAAGGTAAATCTCTTCTATATACTAATATAGTTTACATGTAGATGGCTTATGAGAGGCTAAGAGAATTCTACAATCTGGGGAAGGAAGATTAACTTGCCTGGCAACTAATGGAACTGGAGGAACCATGCTGTCACCTTGAAGTTTGGGAGGATTGGGTGTATCAAGTCCTCTGGATGAGAGAGGAGGTCCAGAGTTGGATCCAGAGTCCAAGGTCTTTGTATCAGGTAAAGCCAGACAAAGGAGAATCAAATTTGTCGAGGCCAATAAGGAGAAATGAGGATCACTGTGCTCTTCAACCTGTGGGCTTTCTGAAGAATTTTAGAATTACAAGAATCAGGGGAAAGGCATACAGAAGTCTGGGGGGCCAGTTGTGCAGAAGAGCATCCCTGGGTGACTCCCCCAGTGGGGGAATTAGGACAAAGTAGTTGTGGCACTTGTTGTTCAGGGACGAGGCAAAGAGGTCACAGCAAGGCTGGCCCTACTGACAAAAAATAATTTTCATCACTTTGGGATTAAGAGATCACTCATGAGGTGGAAGAACAGACCTGCTTAGTTTGTCTGCACTCACATTGGAGCTCCCCAGAATATGCATTGCTATCAGAAAACAGTTGGAAGAAATCGCCTACTGCCACACTCTGAGTGCTTCTCAACAAAGAGTAAGACTTGGTTCCTCCCTATTTGTTGCTGAACCAAACTACTGACATGTTGTCTGTTTGAATCACAATAGTTCCTAGAGGAAGAACAGTTTGAAAGGCTTGCAACTCTAAAAGCACTGATCTCATCTCTAGAACATTGATATGCATACTAGCCTCAATGGGGGACCAAGTTGGACAGTCTTCCCCAGATAATGCCTCCCCACCCCATCTATGAGGCGTCTGTGATCACTATGGCCATGGGTTATGGTGGGATAAAGGGACAGCCTAGAAGAATGTCTTCTGAGTGCATCCCCCACACTAGATCTTTTCTGTAAAGACTGGTGATCAAAATCTGATCCTAAATAGGCTGAAGTACTGACCACTATAATGCAACAAGACACTGAAGAATTTGCATATGAAATCTTGCCAGGGAAACTACAGCTATTGCAGCTGCCATTGAACCTAGGCCTTGTAAGACTAGACAGGAAAGTACTTTTTCATTGTGTTGCATCTTTCAAACTTGTTCTCTGATTTTTAGTGATCTCAGTGGTGGAAATGAGGCTAAGCAAGTTCTCATATTTGGCATTGCTCCTGTGAACTCTAAACTTTGAGTTGGAGTTAATTGAGATTTTTCGTAATTCGCAGTAATTCCTAGGTTTGAACAAGTCTGGAGAATGTAGTCTCTTGCTACTTTCAACAGATGCCCGGTCAGAGTGGTAATGAGACAGTCGTCCAAATATGACAGCACCTGGAATCCTTGCAGTCTCAAGTGAGCTGCTACTACTGCCATGCATTTGGTGAACACCCTGGGGGTTGTTCTGAGACCAAAGGGCAGAACTCTGAACTGATAGCAACTGGTTCCCAGCCTGAAGCAGACCAACCTTCTGGAGAGCTTGTCCATTTTATGTGGTAATATGCATCCTGAAGGTCTATCAAGCATATCCAGTCATCCTTCTCCAAACATGGAAAAATGGACTGTACCATGACCATCCAGAATTTTGTTTGCCAAACTGATTTGTTCAATAGGCTGAGATCCAAAATTAGTCTCCAGTCCCTTGTCTTTTTTGGTACTAAAAATAATCTTGAGTAAGTTTCTGGACTCTATCTGGTCTGGGGGGACTTCTTGGATGACTCTTTATTCTGGCAGTCTTTGGATCTCTAGGACTACTGGTTCCCTCTGACTGGAAGGAACATCGGGATTTTTTTTAAATGGGAGGGGAGGAGAAAAGGGAATGGCATAACCTCTGGATATAATCCTCTGCACCCAATTATCTGATGTGATTTCTAGCCAGGTGTTGTGGTGCAGGGGCAAGCATCCCCCAACTGCCTCCAGAGGAAGGCAATTGGGCCTCAGTTCAGGAATTCTGATAGTGTTTTCCGGAAAAGGAATCTCTGAAACCTTGATTTTGCAGGCCACCTCTGCTGCATGAGTGGCATCTTCCATCAGAGTTCACCCCTCTGTCCCTAGGGAACTTAAAACGTGTGAAAGAAAAAGGCCCTCTGGATTTTTTGAACCACATTTTTCCACCAACTCTCTAATTCCTGGAAAAGGGTCTTTGAGGAGTGGAAAAATGCATGCCCACAGCAGAAAGGGTCTTTCCATCTTTCTCACACCTGGATAATGTTTCCTCTAACCTTTGAGTCAAACAAGGATGGTCCGTCAAAGGGTGCATTGATAAATAAAGACTTAAATGGCTCCACAAAGTCACAAAGTTGCATCCAAACATGTCACCCTATGGCTACACTTGAACCCACTGCTCTGGTAGTCCCTTCAACTGCATGTGCAAAGAGCCACATGGATGAATTAGATGCAGACTCCATGGTAGCTAACTGAGAGGCAATTTTGTCTTGTACCTCCTAAGAGACAGCTCCTGCCAGGGTATCCTACAACTCCTTGATCATATCCCTTTGAACCCTGGTGAAATGTGCCAGAAAATTCAAAGACCATAATGCTAAGGTTGATGAAGCATAAATCTGCTTGCCAAACCTATCCATCATCCAGGACTCTGTTGAGTGGATGGATAGAGGAACTTTCCTCAGCCAGTTCCTTTTTTGTGGCCGCGGCTACAACCATAACATCTGCTGCTAAAACTTTTTGCCCAAAATTGTTTATCTTCTGGAGGAGATAAAATTTTGTCTGGCCTCCTAGGGATAGGTTAAATGGAGTCAGGCAACATCCACACCCGCTGAGAAATTAACTAAATATATTCATCAGCAGGTGGAGCCACCCTAGACGTAGATGGGTAAGGGCCAAAAGCCTGCAGGTATACTGATACCTCAGGGGTAGGGTTCTGGGACTTCCAATCACCCATCTGTTTCAAAATTTACAGGATGTCTCCAAAGCAGACTTCATCAGTGAGCTGGGGTAGCCTCCCTCTTCATCAAAATCAGTATCTTCATGATGGATTCCTGCAGGGAATCCAAGTGCTTCCTCTTGCACTTTTTCTTCAGAGGGACCTCATTAGTAGGATGGTCTGGTGAGGTATCAGAAAAAGGCAGAATCTGTATCGGAGTCTCCTGAGGTTTTAGCACTCACGGTCACAGTGGAGAAGCAGACTGGATAACTGGACTCAAGGGAGGAATATGCTTTGAAGAGGAGGAGACAGCCGAGGCTCTTTCCATAGCCTTGAAGGCTGTACCCTCCCAAAGAGGGAAGGAGACCAAAACTGAGATAGACTGCCTTGAGACTGAGGTCACTCTCTGCTCCAATGAGACTGCCTCTGAGACAGAAGCCAGTGCCACATTGATCCTAGCCAAAGCCCCAAGGTGCTGGGACAGCTCCAAAAAAAATGGAGTTGACTCCTGCCCCTTGGGGCTGACAGGGTAGATATGGCTCAGGGAGGGCTCCAGGTCAACGGAATGGAAGAACTCAGAGCCTGAGTTGGTGCCGAAGTAGCTGACAAGTAGGAACCAATGCAGCTGATGCTGGATGACTCAAACCTATAATCTCCAAGTCCTCAGATGTTGGAGGAGGACTAGTCAAATGGGTCAAAGAATGCTCAGCACTCGAAGGAGTCAGAGCTGAGGGAACACCAGAAATTCCTCTCGCCCATAAAATTTCTCCATCAGTCTCTCCATGTCAGTTTCTGAAAGACTTTTGGTGGAATGGATAGAGGGAGACCTGGGTCTATGCAAAAAGACCATGTAATTCCCCAGCAAATGGGTCAATGGATGGAGAATATTGAAACCTAGGCTCTTGCTAACTAGAAATACTCGGTGCTGAATCAGTCAGTGCCAATGAAATGCTCAGAGATGGTGCCTTTGGAACCAAGCAAGGTGTTTGAATCTGCGCCAAAGTTCTTGGCATCAAAGGTTTAGAAGCAATAGATGGTGTTGGTGCAGATGCTTCAGTATCAACATCCATCTGAACTGCTTTTTGCACAGAGGATTTAACTCTTTTGACTGTCAGTGCCATTGGAGAAGATGGCATAGACATGCTTCTTTTCTTGGCCTTCCCAGAGGAAGAGGAAGAAGAGGAAGGTGACAAGATGTCAGTTTTGCCTTTTCCAGCAGATATGACTTCATTGAAGGCAGCTGGAATTAAACCTTTTAAAATAAGCTTGCTTTTTTTCTTTCGACTAAAGCTCTGTGGCTAAAGCCATGACATATACTGTAATCCTCTTGCAGGCAGTGTGGTCCCAGGTAGCAGGCACACAACGCATGTAAGTCTGAGGAAGGAATTTTGTGGCCAATGCTGGCACTTCTTAAAACCAGAGGAGCCTTTAGGTTTTTCAGCCATACTAAGTAAACAAATGTTTTCACACATACCACACATGCACATGACAGAAGGGTGGTGGAATTGCACAAGAAAAACAAGCACTCATAAACTACTTAAACACAGTAAATAGTAAAGGAGATGTTTTTTAAAGGGAACTGTAAGGAAAGGGCAGCATACACCAAAGTGTGCAGAAAGAGAGCTATCTACCAACAATGGTAGAAGAGGCACAAAAGTGTATGGGAAAAGGGAAATTTACCAACAATGGTAATTAAGAGTTATACAAGTAAGAAGTAAAGTGTAGGGAAGAAATAGAAATAAACGTAGTGGCGAAGAAGGAAGAAAAAGCTGAAGTAATAATAAAAAACTGTCCACTTAGTTTGAAAGTGTAGGCGAACGTGTCTATGAGGCAAACTAGATCTGAAGTAACTAGGAGAGATGCATTATGGGTAGGGTTGAAGCACGAGAGTTTTTGGCCAATGTGAGCTATAGAAATGGTGGAGATGGTCCCAATTCTTGGAGCCGAGCCCATTGCTCAAGGATAAAAGGAAGATTGACAACTTCAGATCAAATTTTTATACATTTTTTACACAAGTACTTCCCAAATAAAAATCCCTAGACAGACATGATAGTCTATAAAAAAAAACACTTTCTAGCATAAAATATATATTTTTATAGAAAAATAAAGTACAGTTTTTCACCATAAAACATGATGCAATAAAAGTATTTCCCCTGAAGGATATTTATCTGCTAGACTTGGAGGACCACTAGCCAACTGTAACTTACAAGAAGCCCGGACAGGGAAAACACTTGCAGTAAGAAAGTCCTGAAGCTTTTCTCATCCTAACCACTGCTTTTATGTGCCTCTCTTTGAGCCCCATAGTGCTTAGGGTGCATGGATAGTGCCCTGAAACTTTGAATACTGGTTGGCTGATCATATCCTTGGCAAGATATAACCTAAAATGTTTAGACTACTGCAACAGTGATTTAATGTTCAACATACCTGAGATTTTTTACTGTGTCAGAGACACTGGAACCATATGATTGCATTAATTTTATTGAAGTACAAATAAGCATCTTGGTACTCCACAGCAGGATTTGTTAATTGAAAGCTTATACCATATGTATGATCCAATCCTGGCCATGAAAAAACAGTCAAGACCTATATTAGTAAAGATGCAGACATACCAGCAGAAAGAACTGCTCCTGACAAAACTGTGGCAGAAGAGAAAACTATTAGAAACTGGGGACACCAGAATCTTTGTGAAAAATGTTTATTCACTGTACACTAGGCAGAACTGAAGTAAGTTTATCCCTGTAATCAACAAGTGCTATCAGCTGGAGATAGTGAGTCTATGATTGCAGGGAGTTACTCAGGAAATGACTGAAGAATATGCTCAGAGGCATTTATATAAAAACATAATGATTAGAAATTAACTCTTTCATACCTAGGCCTCTCATACCTCCTGACATGATTCTGTCAGTTTATTGAAAACCCGCATTGTCGAAACCAATATGGTCACAACCATATGGTTGACAATGCAGTTAATTGAAAAACTAAAATAAAGCCACACAATACCCCCAACAACACAAACAATATTTTTGTCCAGAGGGAAAACCCTACAGCATCCTCCATGTGAGGGGCTGTGTCCCCAACACCCCTTATAATTATTAATATCAACTCCAAGATCACACTACAGTGGGGAAAAGGGCAAATTCCCCAGTCCCTACTGTACCACAATCTCAGTCAGAACGGTTCGATGAACCAAATTGTTGATCATATGGGTTCTGACAATTTGTCTTTTGACAAAATGAAATAGACCCCTCCTGACACCTGCAGAGTGCCTGCCTAGATCATCAACTAAAATAAAGACTGCAGCTTTCCAAGCTCCCTGTAAACAAATGCATATATTTCAAAAACTATAACCTAGATTTTCCTTGTTAAAGAGTATCTGACTTGTTTAACAAGACAGTTATTACTATAACTACTAACATGACATATGTTCATGGTATTTCTGGAAAATATTCTCTATTACAATTTACCCCACTTGTCTGAGGACATTCGGACGTATATAGTGATTGGGCATGTGATACATACTACAATCTGTCTGGGTGGACAATGGTTGAGATATTTACACACATATGATATTTATGTATATATGCATAGTTTACTAATAAACAGTATAAATATCGGCACCATTGTGTGAGCTTTTATTTGATTCCATGAATTATAACAAATACTGTATCTTTGGCAAGTTCTTAACAGAAATATTAATGTGGTCATATATCAATAACCTTGCATAAAAAAGAAATCATACATTTTCATCGCTATATGACCACTGTATTTGGGGAACAGCTATTGTTGACCTCTGTGGTGAGCTGTCCCATGAAATGCAAATTCACAATGCTAATAAGTGAGCAGTGCCCGACAAATTTGCATAAACATATTGCTTATGCAAATTTGCACATTTTATTGCTGAAGTAGTACAAAGATCTGCAAAGTAGTTGTAATCAAACTGTTATCCTTGAGACATAATACAGTCCTATGAAAAAGCTTTTAGTTGTTACCATGAAGAAACTCAAGTCAGACCTTGTCAAATTATTAACAAAAATGTTAATATGACATATATTCATAATTTGTTAGAAAAATAAAATCATGTTTTCTCAATTACATGACAACTTTATTTATGCCAGAAGGCATTCTTGACCCATGTGCAGATGTGAACTGTGAAATGGTATTCCACAATGCAACTAAGTGTACAGATCTTGAAATATTTGCATATATATGTGTATATCTATATATAAATATATATATATATATATATATATATATATACACACACACACACACACACACACACACACACACACACGCACACATTTACATATTACTAAAGAAGTACACCTATATGCAAAATGGTGGAAGTCACACACCAATATAACTAAAGTGGTACAACAGTAAGGCTGTAAAACTGACTATTAGCAAAAGCTGCAAAAAATATCAGTTATGTACTCACCATATTTCTGCATCTGTGCTGTCTGTTTTCATCCTTCCTCAACTGATGGGTCTCGGTTCAGACACTGGATCTTTCCTTGGCCACTCCAATAGAATTTCAGCCCCGTAGCTCGAGCTTCTCCCCTTACCTATAATAGGTTCATAGGTAGGTACTAGGCTATCTGCCCGAAGGCATTTATAAGCCTAGCCGGAATGTGTTGGCTTTCGCCGCCCCCTTAGATTAGTTCCCTGTGCCTCTGTCCAGCAGAGCCACTGAAGTGATCCCTGGGGTAAACTTTCTGTTTCCCATCCACTCGTCAAGGTTTCTCTTGAAGAGGGTTAGCGAGGAGCTCTGCCTAATTTCTTTCTTCTCCCTAGTTACCTCAAATCGAGTTTGCCCACTATTCAGTTAACCACAAAAATACCAAATAGTTTCCCTAATGGGGGGTGGGGGGCGGGATGTGGATGTCTAGAGTGATTAGCTTGTGGTCGGGTCTGACCAACAAGTAATTGACCTCTGGTGTGGAACACCGGTCACCCATGTTGGTAATGACCAGGTCTAGGATATTGCTGCCCCTGGTGGGGGTGTGAATAAGTTGATCCAAGGCGTTGGAATTTATGAATTCCAGAAAACGTTAAGCAAAAGAGTTGGTACATGAGTGGTTTTCCCAGTTAATGGTGGGATAGCTGAAATTGCCCATCATTAGGGTGTTGGGTTGTACCCTAATATTTTCCAGTGTATCAAGAAATGAGGAGTGGGAATCCTGGGGCATGGTGGGGGGTCTGTAGCTTTCCTCCCACATCCCAAAGACATGCTGTAGGTTGATTGGACAATCTAAATTGGCCCTAGGTGTAAGTGAGTGTGTGTATGTGCCTTCCATGGAAGGTTGGGCGCTAGGCTGGCAACTCAACACCGTAAAACTCTACTGCCAATCATGAGCAGACAGGTGATCAGCTGTGGTGACCCCTAACCGGGAAAAGCCAAAAGAAGAAGAAGTAACAGCCACTAAAAATTTCTGAGGCAAAAAGAACAAAGTATTACTAAAGAGTAGCAATGTTGAAAAAACATAGAAGAGAGTTTCTGGAGCCCACACAGCAAGACATTAAGGAATATCCCTTATGAAATACTAGGAGACAAGGACAAGGATGGGGGAACTGGAGCACTGTAAGGCTGAGGAAGGACAAAAACAGACAACACAGATGCAGAGTACATAACTATAATATCTGATGTTGTCTTTTTCATCCATTCCTCAACTGGTGGGATAGACTTTCCAGCTACAGTAGTCTTGGGTGGTCCTTAAGGAAGGATATTCTGGAGTACGGCAGAGCCAAAAGCTGTTCTATTCCTAGATAAATTGTCTAACTTGTAAAGTGATACGAAAGTATGAGCATTAGACCATATGGCAGCTGCGCAAATGTCATCTATGGAAGCTTTGGAGTTGAAGGCAGAAGATGCGTCCATTGCCCTGGTAGAACGATCTTTAGGATATTTGGATAATGACAGAACTTTAGATCTGTAAACAAATACAATGCAATCAGTGAGCCATCTGGCTAAAGTTATCTTTGCCATTGGTTTTCCTAATTTAGCTTTGGGAAAGGAGATAAACAGTTCTTGTGATTTCCTTTGATCTTTAGTTCTTTTTATGTAAAATCTGAGTTGTCTATGCACACCCAATAAATGCAGCATATATTCACCTTTATTACAAAAATTTGGAAAGAATACTGGCAGGTAAAGGTCTGGTTAAGGTAAGCTTCTGAGACCACTTTAGGCAGAAAGGAAAGGTTAGTCCGGAGGGATACACTGCCCTTTTGAATGATTAGATAAATTAATTAGATATGAGAAATGTTAAAATGGCAAAAAAGCAAAAATGGAATTTGAAACAGGATGAAATGAATAAGTTAAGACAACTGTCTGATAATAAGGACCTCCGGATAATGAAACCAGACAAGGGGAGTGGGATTGTCATGATGAACATGGTGGACTACAACAATAAAATGGGGTGTTTGCTAGCAGGTAAAGCGTACATGCAATCTTCGTTTAATTAACTACATGGTGTATATAAGAAAGTGAGAAATGTTTTACAGGATTTATTCTTTGAAGGTAGTCTCTCTATGGATGAATTACATTTTTTAAGTATAGCAAAGCCTAGGATCCCTGTCATTTTTGGGTTACCCAAGATATATAAAGACTTAGACCAACCAGCTATGCATACCATAGTTGATGCAAGGGGCTCCTTTACCCACCCTATTGCCAAATTCTTGGACATCAGATTGAAGGACTTTGTGCAACATGAACCTTTACTACATAAGGACTCATGGGACTTTTTGAAATGGATTAACGTGTTAGAATTTGATGAAACAGTTAGTTTCATCACAATTTATGTCAGATTTATATACGGTAATACCGCATACTATAGGCATGGAATGGTTTTGTGAATTTTTGATGTGTAAGGGTCCTCCCCAGCCACTGGTTAACACCTATGAGACTTTATTAGAACTAGTACTCACAAATAATTTCATTCTATTCAATAATGAACCATTTTTAAAAATTGAAGGTGTGGCAATGGGGTCAGCGTGCCAGTATGTCAACATAATTATGTTGGAATGGGAAAGGAGATTTTTAATGAATACCCTATGGTTTATGTTCTGTACATTGTATACACGGTTCTTGGACAATGTCTTTATTTGTTGGAATGGTCTGAGAGAAGAGATCCCCCTATTTTTAGAATATATCAATGGCACAACCAGGTTTTAAAGTTCACACATGAGGTTAACAGTGAACAAATAGCGTATTTGGACGTTCTACTGAAGAAAGAATGTCATTTGAAGGCCTTTGTAGCACAAATTCACAGAAAAGCAACATATTCAAACAGCTTTCTGCATTTTGATAGTGCACACCCATTCAAACAAAAAAAAAAGGGGTAGTAAAGGGCCAATTTGTAAGGGCAGCCCAGATGGTTAGTTTGTTTGACAACTTCTTAGATGAGTGTGACTATCTGAAAGCTATGTTTTGTAAGACGGGTTACCAGTTATGGCTCCTTAATGAAGTCATGACTGAGGTGGTCAACAAAAGACAAAGAGGTTTTTTTAAACCCTTGTTAGGTCACCATGAGGCGATACCTTCCCAGGGCATACCCCCTATTGATGGCTGCTTGGTTAATGGAGTAGGAACTGACTTGACCCAATCCAATGTTGAACAGAATTCAAATTTGAAATGTGCTTTTATTACTACTTTTCACAGTAACAGTAAGGATGTGCTAGACATTTTATTTAAAAATTGGGCTATATTGCTTAATGATAGGGATATCAGAGAATGTGTTGGAACTAAACCAAATATTGTTTTTAAGAGAGGGATGAACATGAAATGCATTTTAGAGTCTAAGAGAAATGTTGTACATGCAGGGTCTATGAAAAAATGTGGTTCTTGTGCTCAGTGTAGTTTTGTGATGGAAGGCCATGAATTCTTGGTGAATGGTTTTAAAATACTGGTGAATAAGAATGTGTACTGTCATACTGAAAGAGTTGTTTATTGTGCAGTGTGTAACTCATGTGAATGTTTCTATATCAGAAAGACTGAGAGGAAATTTAAAAACAGAATTTATGAGCATTTAAGGGATATCAGACTTGGGAAATCCACAAATGCCTTGAGTAAACTCTGCATAGAAAAATCAGACCACTCTTTCAAATTTTTCATTGTAGACACTGTTAACTTGGATAAAAGAGGTGGCCCATGGGGGCTGCTTTTGGAAAAGAGAGAATTAACTTGGCAGGTCCGCCTAAATGCAGGGCAATGGCCAGGATTAAATGATTCACTCTCCATTGCTTGCCTGCAAAAACTAAAAGCAATGGAAAGGTAAATATATAAAATATAAAAAATATTTATATACATGTTTATATATACTTTCATTTTTATATAAACACCATTTAATAGATTTTATACATTATGTGTGTATTTGTATTTATATTTATTTTCAGCATTTTTGCACTTGTTAATGACATTTAAATGCTGGTTTTAAAGAATGTCTTTTTAAAAATATTTTTATGATTGCATTTCATGAATACTTATGAGTTCAGGGAGGTCCTTTTTAGTCTGTGTGTTGGGATTGGTTTATTACTTAATTAATACTCTTGCAGAATGTATTTAAGAGTGTTTTTCTGGATTTGCTCTTACCTGATGAAGTTGAGAAGGTTCTTGACGAAAGTGCTTATCCATTTGTTATTTTGGTTAAATAAAAAGTGTTTTTACTGCTCCCAAAGTGTTTTGCAGCTATTTACTACAAGGATTTACTTGAGTTGCTGAAGTTTGTGGTTCCAGGAGTGCTGACTTTGTTGAATGAGAAGAGGTCTGGTGGAAGCAGATATGAGACAGTCATCTAAATACGGAAACACCTGGAATCTGTACAGTGTCAGGAGTGAGTTACAACCACTGCCATGCATTTGGTGAACACCCTGAGGGCTGTGGTAAGACCAAAGGGCAGTGCTTTAAACTGCTAACAACTGTCCCCCAGCCAGAAATGTAGACATCTCCTGGAGTACCTGTGTATTTTGATATGGTAGTACACATCCTGGAGATCAATGAAGTACATCTAATCATCCTTCCTTAGCAATGGTAGGATGGACTTAACAGTGACCATCCAGAATTTTATATGTTGCACATAGTGATTTAAATTGCTGAGATCCAAAATTGATCTGAGGTCCCCTGTCTTTCTGGGCACTAAAAAGAATCTTGAGTAAGTTCTAGATCCTTGTTGGTCTGGAGGCACTGGCTGATGACTCTCTTCCCCAGCAGCTTTTTGATTTCTAGGGCTTCCACTTTCCTCTGACTGGGTGGAACGTCAGGGATTTTTTTGTTGCATTTTGGGGGAAGAAGGAAAATGGTATGTAATTACCTCTGGATATTATACTCTACAGCCACGTCTTTGATAATGGTTATCAAGGCTTGTGAGTGTAGAGGTAAGTGCCCCTGACCACCTTCAAAGTGCAGCAGTTGGGTAACCCCTTAGGGATGCTGAAAAGGCTGCTTGGGGAAGGGTCATCTGAAACTTTGATGTTGCGGATCTCCTCTGCCATGGGGTGGGTCTTCCGTTAGAGTCACCACCCCTGCTGCAATTGTATCTATTGACATAGGAGTCCTGGGGAGACCCTTGTGATGTTCTGAACCACAATTTTCTGCCACCTCTCTGGTTTAAGGAGAAGGTCCTTTGAGGGGTAGAAAAACTGATTCCAACAGCATACAAAGTCTTCCTGTCTTGTTAACTTCTTAGAAAGAGTTTTTTTTTTTACCTTGGTGCCCAAACAATGTAAATCCATCAAAAGGGGCATTGATGAAAGAAGATGTGAAGGGTTGCGCAAAATCACAAAGGCACATCCAGGTGTGCCTCCTCATGGTTATACCTGAACCCGCTGCTCTAGATGCTCCTTCTGAGGCATGAGAAATCAACTGCATGAAGGGACTGAAGGGTGGACAGTTGCAAAGAAACTGTTTTTTTATCCTCTGCAGACATGGACTCAGAGAAGGTATTGGAAAACTGTTGGATAAAACTCCCTCTGAAATCTCATCACATGTGCCAGATAATTCAGAGACCTAAGGGCGAGGGTTGCTGAGGCATAGATATGCTTTCTATATCTGGCCAGTGCCCTCGATTCCCTATTTTTGTGAGCTGTTTTTTAGTGGATGCTGCAACCACTATAACATCCAATGGAGGACTCTTGCTCCAGTCAGCCCTATCCTTATAAGATATGAGGTGCTTGTCAAGATGCCTGGGAGCAGGCTCCATGACATCTAGATCCCTCCAGGCCCAGTGGGAGATAAGGTCTGCCATTTCATCGGCCAGGGGGACTACCCAAGTCAATACTGACCCGGTTCCAAAAGCCTCAGGAAACACTGACTCGTCTTGGGAAGGGAGCCATTGGAAGACTAGCCATCTTTCTGCCTCAGAAGTCTGAGTATTTCACTGAATGAATGATCTGGGAATCCTTCTCTTTCACCAATGTCACTGTCTTCAGTTAAAGACTCTTGTGGAAAGTCTGGGTGTCTCCTCTTACATGTCAGTTTCCGAGGGGGCTCTTCAGTGGGTGACACCTTAGAAGACTCAGAAGCACCTGCTGACTCCTGGATGAGGACAGTCTCAAGGCTTGACAGGACCATTTGAATGAAGAAAACAGCTTTCACAGAACAGAGTTGAATTTCAGGTAGCAAAGATGTCTTTTCCCTAGAAGCAGAGAAAGCTCTCTCCACTACCTCAAAAGCTGAAGCCAAGAGAGAGCTGAGCCCAGCCCTCACTACATCTGAAGAAGCCTATGAAGGACAAAACCTGATTCCCCCCAGCTCCAGCCTCAAAGCTGGAATCAGAGCTGAGCTATCTAATGCCAAGGCTTCAAGGGGAAGGGATGGCTCTGAGAATATTGGAGTCAATCCTAGTCCCCCAGATCCAGCACTGACACCATGGTTCCAAGTTCTGTCCTGATCCCAACAGGGTTGGAGCCATCTGGATCAAAGAAGTTGTTGGAGTTGAAGAGGGGCAAGTCTTACAATCTGTCACATGCATACTCAAAAGTCTCAGGTCCAAAATCACAGAAACCACTGGAAAGATCATAGTAGGAGTCAGAGGCTGAGTCTAAGTATTACTACGGCTCATGCTACTGATGGGACATGTAGACAGAATAACCATCCAACTATATCTGGGTTCTGAGGAACTTTCTCATCATCCTATCCACATCCAGTTCAGACAGGTTCCTAAATGACCTGAAGGAGAATGATGAGGAGGATGGATGGGAAGCTCTTCGAGGACTGTCCTGTAAAACAAGAGTGAAGTGTCAATGTTACTGGTTCTTGAGAGAACTTAGCAAGAACTTGAGGTGACTTTTACTTAGGTTTGATTGCATCCAACTGAGACAACGAATCCAAAGTCTTCGATTTCATCGGTGCCACAGCCAAGGAGATGGATGGATGGATCCAACATCTTAGGAGTCTTCTCGGATGAAGTAAAGCCTAAAGAAGTCGCCAGAGGAGATCAGTCAGAGGATAGCATCCTCGATTCCTTGTGTTTGTCTTGAGCTGTCCAGAAGATTTCCTGGAGGAGGATGGGGCTCCAGAAGTAGAAGAAGAAAGGAGTCTTTTCAAAATAAGTTTATTCTTTCTCTCAGCCTGGGCCCAGTTGTTACAACCAGTACAAATTTCACACTCAGTGTTTAGGTGAGCTGGGCCAAGGCACTACACACATTATGAATGGTTGTCAAAATTAGGAATCTTGTGCCCGCAAACAGTACATTTTTTAAATCCTGAAGGAATATCAGACATCTCAAATAAATATATAGATACCTGCAAAAGAAAACAGTACACAAGAGAAAATACCAAAAATGACAACAATAATATCCTGGGGTAAAGAGTAGAAAATTCCAATGATGGTAATGGAGAAAGCTTGAAAGGGCAGAAGGCCCCATGGAAAAAATATTGTAATCTAAACAGCTGCTAAATTATTTAACAGTGTGTATCAGTATATGATTTTTTTTTTGACAGAGAAGGAAGAGGAACACAAAGAAAAGATATAAAGATAGATACAAAAAAGCTAATAATTTCATTTAT
Source organism: Protopterus annectens (assembly GCF_019279795.1). NCBI lineage: Eukaryota > Metazoa > Chordata > Ceratodontiformes > Protopteridae > Protopterus > Protopterus annectens. The sequence continues at coordinate 1,515,566,641 of NC_056725.1, read as the reverse complement.
CTCACTATCTCACACTTGACTTTCTAAAGTGGCACATGAGATCTGAGGTAACTAGGGAAAAGAGAGGAATTATGGGTAAGGAAGGAGCTTGGTCTATGGAGCCTAAAGTCTGTTAGAGAGGCTGAGGATGGATCTGATGCCAGATCTGAGACCCATCAGTTGAGAAATGAACCAAAAAAAAAAAACAATATCAGATTCAGCATTCCTTGTTTTTATGGGCTATTTGGAAATTACCGATACCTGGTGTATAAAGCAATAATCCACAACTGAGTATGGATATATCAGGATTTACCCATGGTTGGTGTGGTTTGATCTCAAGGGCAACGCTTGAGTGCTTAAACAAAGGAAACCATGGGTAAATCCTGACATACCCATAAGCAGGAGTGGATTATTGCTTTTATACAATAAAAAGAAGTTATGTCTTACCATAATGTTCCATCTGTGTTGTCGAGCTTCATCCATTCTTGACTCTTGGGTATGGTTCTGATCCTCAGAACTAGTCCGGCCATTACATAGCTCAGGCCAGCCAAAAATCTCTCGAGTTACTGGTCTACCTGCAATGCTCCTCTCTACATTACCTCAGATCGAGTTTAGTTTGCAAGCTCTCAGAAAGATTTCCTAACTGAAGTCAGAAGCCATGTTCAAGATGTATCCTAACAGGGAAACCCAGGACATCATATTGCTCTACCAGGAGACCAAAGGAGGGGGAAGGTGAGGTGGGATGCAAGAATGGGTGAAGATCGAGAACACAGATGGAACATTATGGTAAGACATAACTTCTTTATCTGATGTTGTCAATCTTCATCCATTCTTGACTCTTGGGACAGAGTCCCCAGCTACCTTAGATCTTGGGTGGCCCACTGGCTGTTCTTTAAATAATCTAAACACCCAAAGGTCGATATTTATTACACTGACACAAAAATCAGCAACAAAATTTACACATCATTGCCCATACTCAGAGACATAACTTTGGGGCATGCAACAATCAAACAGAGTTTTTGCAGGGGGACAAGCCCCCCCCCCATACCCCTCCCCTGCTAATTATTTATTCTAATGCCAAGATTGGGCAATACTAGGGAAAAGGGCATATTCTCATACTCTAGTAATGTAGCAATGTCACAATGATGTCGACCATCTGTTTTGTTGACCATGTACCATGGACCAAAGGCAGCACTGCACAATTTGATTAATCCTTTACTTTTGCAACTGCAGTTTCCAGGATGGGAAAGTACAGCTGTGTAAGTAACCTTAAGTGTAACAGTAGATGTTCAAATTATCACTGTTGCAATAGTCTTAGCTATATGGGTTATATCCTGCAGAGGATGTAACAGCCAAAGAGCTTACAAAACTTAAGGGCACCTTTCATGTGCCAAGACTGTTGACAGCTCAGAATTGTAAAAAATCAGTAGTCTGGGCCGCAAGCCTTTCAGAGCTTTCATGCCAACTGTAAGAAGGAGGTCATGGCCCTGAAAGAGTACATTGCTAGGTAAATAAAATTCAATATCCACATCCTGGCAATAAATAAATACATAAATAAATAAATAAATAAAATAAAGGGGACTGACGAAGGGAAAAGCTACTGCAAAAGTGATCAGTCAAACATCTACTGTTATAGCAATTTTACTTGCACAACTGTACTATGTTCAGCATTTGATCAATGCTGCAGTAGCCTTAGCTATGTGGGAAGAATACCATAGTTTACATGGACTGGGAGGAGGAAGGTTGTCGGTCCCGGAGCCCCTTGAGAATGGTCTTAGCAAAGCTTGCTCTAGACCTGGAAAAGGAATCTATTTTGTAGTGCTTTATAAAAATATGTACAGAGAACCAAATTGCTGCTTCTAGAATATTGGTATCCACCTTTTTACAAAAAAAAAAAAATACTGATGAAGCCAGGGCCTAATCGAATGTGCCTTGACCCTACCTGGAATTTAATTGTTTCAGTGGACATAACAAAAGGAGATAGCATGTGAGAGTCATTAATGGAAATAGTCTACTTTGGCACAGGTTCTCCTTTTTTCTTACCTTCATAAAAAATGAATAACTGATTAGAGTTTCCTGAAGGTTTTAGTTCTGTCACGATAATAACTAGTTGTCTATGGAGACACAGAATGAATAATCCTTTCTCCCTCATTTTTAGCTACTGGAAAGAAGACATGTGGATAGATAACAGAGTAAACTTGGATACCACTTTAGGTATAAATGAAGGATTAGTTACCAAGGAAACTATCACAATGAAAAATGAGATAAGGTTGAGGGCTGGCACCTCAGACACTCTTTTTGTGAAATTAGAGTAATCAACAAAACTGTTTATGAAACTCAAATAAGCTTGATGAGTTAGTTCAAATAGAGCAGCAGTTAACTTTTCTAAAACAAAGTTAAGATCCTGAGGTGGAGCCACCTGATTTCAAGGTGGGCTGGTATGCAGAACCCCTTTCAAAAATATTGTAACATAGGAATGCCTTGAAAAGAGCGATCCATGGACAGATATGTTTAAATGGCCAATAAATTAACATTGACAGAAGAGTAAGAAAGGCCAGAAGAAAATAATTCACATTAATATTGTAGAACCAAAGAAATAATAGTCTTAATCGTGTCCTGGTTCTTAATCATGCTACCAACTAGAGAATCTTTTCCGTTTAGTAATATATGGTTAATTAGTAGCATGTTTATTTGCTTCCATTAATACCTGCTGCATGTCCTCAGAAATTAGGGGCACAATAGGTATTCAAACTTAATTAGTTGAAGTTGTTTAATGCTGGTGTGTATCAAGCATCCCCTGTCTTGTGTGAGCTGGTCCAGTCTATGAGGAGGCATGTGGTAATTGCCCCTGGCCATTTCCAAAAGAAGGGAGAATCACTGTTACCTGAATCAGAAGGTAGTCCCCATAATTATCTTTAGAGAGACCTTCTGAATCTTTAGAATGACACTGGATATCAGTGGAAAGGGTGGAAAGGCATACAGGTACATTCCTGCCCAAGGAAAGGCAAATGCATCTGTCTTCCAGACATATTCACAAGGAATCTTGGAACAGAATTTTGTCAGTTATTTGTTGTAAATAGAGGCAAAAAGATGTACTCAGGGTCTTCCCCACAGCTGGAATAAATCTTAGAACATCTCGATTCAATTTCCATTCACAAGAGCCTGTTTTGGTCCTGCTAAGCTTGTCTGCCACAATGTTTTGCTCTAATGGACTGTAAGATGCCTGTAGAGTGAGACTTTGCTGAATTGCTACATCCCAAGCTGCCATAGCTAATCTGTACAGAGGATAAACAAATGGGGGCCTTCAAATCTTAATGTACCACATCACTGCAGTGGTGTCTGTAATCATTTGCTACAGCCTCAGGGACCAAAGATGACCGAGAGAGTTAACAGCATTTATACTGCCAACATCTCTTTTATGCTTATATGTTTTGATATGCCTTTTTTATTCCAAAGACCCTTCTCTTTTACTCCCAAAGACATCACTCTCCAAGCAAAGTCTGAGGCATGGATAGTCACAGATTGTGATGAAGCTGTAAGAGAAAATTAAAGACCCGGATTCAGATAAATCCAAGTCTCTCCACCATCCCTGGTTTGACACCTATGTCTCTAATGGACACAGGCAACCTGTAAATGGTTCATCTCCCAGGACCCTGCTTGTAAATGTATCTACCAAGCCCCTGCTTACACTTATCAAGGGTATCAGAACTTTTCAGAGATTTGGGATGTGTGGCTAGGCTTAAAAAGGCTCCTGTGGTTGTTAGCCTAGTAAACACTTACGAAACTATAAAGCAGTTCCTTTTTTGTTACAAATTCCAAAACTAGAATTTAGAATGTCAGGTGATGTTCATGATAAAACCATACAGATTTTTAGGTACCACTGAATTTTTTTTCTGAATCTTTTTCATGTGGAGTCTGGCTAAAAGAAATCATATGATTCATGGATGTCATGAATCCCAATATCCTGAAAAACTCCCTTGCTCAAGCCCTGGACTGAGTGGAAAAACTCAGAAAAACAGATCTACGTTTTTTTCCTGTGAAAGAAAAGCTCTTTGAACTGAGGTAGCTAGGAGACACCCTAGGAAAACAATCATGTGAGAAGGAGTCAAACAAGACTTTTGAATGCTGTCTTGAAAACCCAGTCTGTGAAGAAGATATTTTACCCAAGTGACAGATCCCTGACACTTTAAAACAGACTCTGCAAAGATAAGCAAGTCATCTAAATAAGGAAAAATGTGAATACCTTGCAGTCTGCAATAAGCTACCACTGGACCTAGATGCTTTGTGAATGGGTTCCTGTAGGAACAACTCTTGAAATGTCGAACGTCATATGGTCGATACCATATGATCAACATTTCAAGAGTTTGAAGGTTGAATTTTACGGTGCCGTAAGGTGCAGAATGAGATCATTTCAATTTTCTGCACTGAAGTGTGGTCTCGGAAGTTGGTATATTTAAGTAGGGGGTGTGTGGGGGGCGCAGGGGGGCTTGCTCACACCATTAAGGTATGTTTTTCTTTTTTCATTTTTTTTTTTTATATATTCGTTTTTTCAAACTTCGACCATACGTTTTCGAACATATGGTATTCTAAGTTTTAAAAGTTTGAATATATAACACAGACCCTTGTGAACACCCTTGGAGCAGTGGATAACCCAAAAGGTAATGCAGAGATTTGAAAGTGTAAATTTGTGGCTATATGAATATCATGATAAGCAGCCTTTAAATCTAGAGTTACCAAAAAATGAATATGTGTTATCACAAGAAATAGGTTGTGAATGAACAATATCTTGAACTTTGGGACTTTCACAAACTGATAGTGAAGGGAAAGATCTAGTACTAGTCTCCATTAGGCCACTTTCTTTGGAATCAAAACATTATTGAATAAAAAACGTTCCTAGTTAGAGAAAGTGGAACAGATTCTATTCCTCTGAGTCAGCAGATGACGAATGAGAGGAGAGAAAAAACAAGTTTGATCTGGTCGGTGAGGAGAAATACATTAAAAAGGAGGAAGGGACTCCCACTATCTGTATTCTAATGGCTTACTCTCAGAACCCAACTGTCTAGTATTATCTTCTGCAAAAGAGAGACAGAAAGAGAAATGAAGAGACAGATTTTGGGGAGATTTAAGGGTTTGCCAGTGTGGAAAGGGGGGATACCATTTGCAGATAGTCATTCAGACTTGTTGGACTGTACTGGTTTTTGGGAGGCTCCCTCCTTATTTTTAAAGCTTTCTTTAGGTTCATAGGTTCATAGCTTAGTACTAGACTAACTGCCCTTGCAAGCCATTTTACGGCCTTGCCAATTATCCCTTGTGAGACTCAAACCCTGCACCTTCTGTTTGTAAGGCAAACACCTTAACCATTAGTCCACCCTCCCAACTTGTCATTCTTGCCATTGTTTTTTTGAATGTCTGCATACCAGAAGTTTGCTGAGTCTGTTTATTTTCTGTTTTATAAAGAGGTGCTGAGGTAGGTTTTATAACCTTTAACAAACTTGCAGAAGGGGGACAAAAAAATCAGAGTCACCCATTGAATCAGTTTCCCTCTCTTGTCAGCAGCAGATGGTGGAAAAACAACCTCCCTGTCCAAAGGAGAATTCAAAATGTATGCTTTGATTAGCATTTAAAAGAATTTGTAAAGGAAATCTCTGCATTGTCAGATTTGGGATTAGAAAATAAAAATTTGTAAGCTTGAAGAACGTGACACACTTTTATCTGCCTTCTTAGGGGCAGCAGACTGGCTGTCAGGCATGTTACAGGCTGAAATAAAAGTATCCTCCAAAGATGGAAGTACAGGAGGAACACAAGTCGGTTGAGGAAATTCCATAAGTAATAAATTGTAATATTTTTGTAAGACCCTGAGATATTATGTTCCCACTGAAACATTTGCTTCATCCTAGTTATGGTTTCAGAAAATGAAAATTCATCCAAGGGACCACTAAAAGATACAATCCTCTCAGATTTAGAATAAGTCCCCTCAGGGGGAAAACAGTACTTTTTTTCCTGTTCATTATACTGGGAATATGCAGAAAATGAAAAATTCCTTTTTCTTTTACCAATAAAACCAGGATGACAGGAGTTAAGAGCCTGAACTAAGCCCAGTAAATCATTCCTGCCAAAAGTTTGTGAGACAGGCGTGGACACATTTAACTTTCTACTTCACATTAACAGGAATTTCCATAGAAGATGACTGACTCCTGCCAGGTACATCACCCTGAGAAACAGGCAACCCAGTCTAACTAGGCAGATAGCATTCCCCACTCTTTCTTAAAAATCTGACTACAGTGGTTCCCCCTTGCCCACTAAGAATACTCCAACAACTGCAGAGGATGTATCTAACCCCCACCCCTTGGTTGCTGAAGGAGATGCACAAGATGAAACCAAGGAAGAAGATGTGTGGTCTAAAGAATCAGGAATGGTTACTGCAGAATCCCTCATCTGTGGCTGAGGCAAATTTGTTGCCTGCTGAATGGGCAATGGCTGTCTGGAAATTTTCTTCTTTTTATGGCTGAAGGAAAGAACAGATAAACCAATTAGCTGCTCCATTATAAAGCCAGTAATGGAGACTGGAGTCCAGGTTTCATTAGCAGCAGTAGTCAGTAAAGGAGATTAGTATAAAAAATGTAGGGATTTCCAGATAAAACACCACAAAAAACTTAATATACACTTACCACAGAATGTAAAGACTGTTTCATAAAAATTTCTCCAGAAAAACAAAATTAAGCTATACTTTTAACAACTCTTTGGACGGCCATGGTGGTGCAGCGGTTAGCGTTGCCACCTCACAGCAAAAGGTTCTCTGGTTCGATCCTCAACTGGGGTGCCTTCTGTGCGGAGTCTGCGTGTCCTTCCTGTGGTCACGTGGGTTTCCTCCAGGTGCTCCGGTTTCATCCCAAAGGTGGATTGGACACTCTAAATTGGCCCTAGGTGAGTGCGTGTCTTCTGTGGAAGACTGGGCTGGCAACTCGACACCGTAAAACTCCACTGCCAATCATGAGTGGACAGGTGATCCGCTGTGGCGACCCCTAACCGGGAAAAGCCGAAAGTAGAAGAAGAAGACTTTTAACAACTCTTTATAGTGCAGTACAAGCAGAACTACAGACTTTGATTGAAAAGTCACATGACCGTCTAGTAAACATAAAATTGCTAGCATCAAATAACATATTTCACAGAAAAAGTAATGTTTATGTCATAAAATATAATATTGAAGTTTTCCTGGCAACACTCCCTCAGTATTACAGCACTGTACCTATCACTCATTCAGACCATCTGGGCAGTGAATGAGCATCTGGTTTTATCTGTTCTCATACTGAATCATTCATAATACTTCAAGATTCAGATATGGAACTCCTTGATATCTTGGTTATATTTAATAAGGTCAATTATCACATCATCACTGGTGCAACCCCCCCCCCCCATGTCAACTGAGGACCACATTAGCTATGAAGACAGGTTAGATTCTTATCTTTTAAGCCCAACACACTAAATTTGAATGACTTGAATTCTCTCTCCATCACACAGGAGTTTTATACAACCAGATATAAATATGACCTACATTTTTCCAGATTTTGTTAATATCATCTTTTTAGATTACGTTGTCCAATTTTCCACCAGAGGGAATAATATACTTGACCTTATCCTTATGAATACTGCTACCTACATAGTAACTAATGTCCTATTCTCAATCAAATCTGACTACCAAACTGTCATCTTGTCAATAAGAATTAGTATTATCCAGCTGACAAATTCAACAATATTTAAAGACTATACCGAGGGCACCCTTATGTGCCTGTGTGAAGGCCTGAAAAAATTCAAAAGTAATCTTTCCCTCTGCTGACCCAGTCTCTGAAGGCCTTACATTTATTCACAGCTTTTACAACCATCTCAATCAGTGTACTGACAACTCTGTCTATTACGCATTTGCATGATGGAAGTTCAAATGTCAACCCCCTGTAATGCCATTCCCAAATTAACTTTAAAAAAATAAGTATATGATTTGTATAAAAAATTTCCATTCCCAATCAGAAGGTGGTTTATATGTAGCTCATCAGGGTTTTCAAATGCACCATAAGAAAAAGTGAAGCTGAATACGAGTTGAAGCTACCTAACTCATCAGTGGATAATTGCAAGGCCTTTTCAATCAACTATAGTAGAAATATTAGAAGTAATATCCAATACTGCTCTGTGCTGGAACTCAACAGCATAACCTATCCACCTGTTCTGATAGAAAAGCCACAGCTAATGACTTGTCTGACAAATATGGCTCAGAATTTTCCCCTCCTACTCACCTCCATGTTCCTTCAATTGATTCTTGGGAGCTATTACCAAATCTAAAAATAAAACCTGCTCCTTAGGCCCTGACAATGTACAAAGCTGTCTTGTTGTTAACACAAACATGCTACTGCTGAACCCTTTTTTAAATGTTTTAACCTTAACTTCTGCACAATTTAGGTTACTGTGTTATGGAAAACAGAAGTTGGGGTACCTCAGTATGAAGGTAGTACTACAACTGACCCTGGAAATTGCTGTTTCATTACCTTCGCTAGTGTTATCTGTAAATTAATGTGGTAAATTTTATTATGAACAAAACTGGTAATTTACAAATTCTTGACCCTAGTTACTTCAGATTATGCAAAGCGCAGGTCTTGCCTGCTTAATTTGTTTTTTTTTGAGAGTATGACTGATGCCACTGATTAAGGTAATTCAGTCTGTTGCCACTTACATCAATCTTGCTAAGATGTTCAACACAGTTCTCCATGACAGCAATATAGATAAATTTACCAGCTTAAAGATTAACCCCTTCTTCACACGACGGATTACAAACTGGCTCTTGGATCAAACACATAAAGTGAGAGTTGGTGGCATTTTCTCATCTGCTAAACTAGTCACTAGTGCAGTACTTCAGAGCCCTCTACTCAGTTCTTTTCTCTTCAGAATTCCATTCTGTGATGTGAAAGCAGACATACACAATTTGGGGTTGACTAGGTTTGTGGATCACTGCACAAGGGGTTGCCATGAGAAGTTCCCCTAAAGACTCTCATGTTTTGCAAGAGGAGCTAGACTGGCAGCACTTGATACTGCAACCACTGCCTTAAAGTTAATGCAAAAAAAAATGCAGTGCAGTTGCATTTGAGAAACAAGTCTATCTCACAGACTATCACATAAGTACAACCCTGTTTAAGGTCAACACTGTCATTAAAGATCTAGGTAGATTCACGAAAAATTAAATGTCCTTTAATCATCAAGTATAAGGGGTCTATATTAAATTATCGAACTCTTACAAAAGCGAACAATGACTTATCGACTCCATGTAAGCAAAAGCTTACAGACTCGAACGCTTAGAACAGCGATTTTTTTCCAAGGGAAACCTAAAGTTAGGGGCTTCGCCCCCCATACCCCCACTACCTAAATATACCAACTCTGAGATTGCTTATATGCCGCTTCGTCATTTTGCCTTTTCGTCTTTTCAAGTTTGACCAAGCCACATTCGAAAGAATGCATCTTTGGTCATCTAATAGGAGCCAGAATACGTAATAGTAAGAAATCTTTTCACATTGTCCAGTTAATTAACAAAGGTATATCCTGTAGATCCAGTGATGTAGCACTATCCCCCTATTTGTCCCTTAATAGGCTAATTACTGTACATAGCACATTGTTTGGTACATATCACTCCAAACAAGTAAACCAGCTTGAAAAAAAACTCAGTGACTTCTAGCCAACAGAATCAAAAGGCTTGGTTCCCTTAGTTACCCAAAAAGACTAAAAACCCTTTCACTTTTTTTCTTTCCATCTCATTCAGACTCTTGCATGGAGGTCTTTGTCTTGCCTTTAGGCTATAACAACCCTTGTCATACTACACTTTCCATTCTCTACCTCAGAAACAATGGTAATGTTAAGAACAAGATTCAAAGTTCTCAACATACATAACAATGTAACCAGAACTTTCTGAGGGAACAGGCACATTACCTGTGGAAACCCCTCTCTTCTAAGTTAAATGGTGTAATATATTGACTTCTTTCAGGTTAAGTCTTCATAGTTGGATGGGCTCACATAAATTTAATCCCAGGATGAGAAATATGGACATTTATTAAAAGGGAAAGTAAATCTTCCATCTATACTCTCTAAGGCGCAGAATTAGTCTCTTCATGTAATTCACAAAACATGCCTAGCATTAACCTGTGAACTTAAGAACCTAGAAGGCTCTATGCGTAAGTGAGCCTGTCTATAGCAAAACTGTCTCCCAGACTATAACTGGTCATCAGGAAGCAGTATGATGAAACACCTCATTCATATTCACTCTCTGCTTTTCAGTAGGAGGGTAGGAATGCGTTTATCCCTTCTTGTTTCTACATTTAGCCACAGCAATGGTTTTGGTGTAGATAGTTACTGCATCGGAAGGCAGTCCTGGAACACGTACACAATGAGTAGGACTACTGTCATCTCCATAATATTTGTGTGCACACTGGCCTGTGCCAGTATCCAACTCCTATGGAATGTCTGCAGTCCTGGAACACCTACACAATGAGTAGCACTACTGTCATCTCCACAATATTTGTGTGCACACTGACCTGTGCCAGTATCCAACTCCTATGGACTGTCTGCATTCCTGGAACACCTACACAATGCGTAGGACTACTGTCATCTCCACAATATTTGTGTGCACACTGGCCTGTGCCAGTATCCAACTCCCATGGACTGTCTGCATTTGAAAATGTCCTCCACCATATGGCTGAGGCATCCATCCTGACAGCCATTACTGGGATAGTAAAAGGGCTGCCCATAGCAAGAGTCAGAAAATAGAACCACCATTATAAACTAATCTTGTACATCTTGGAAATCTTTATTATTGAAACATGGGAAATATTTAATGATACTACTGTGCATTCAGTGTCCACTGAAGGACCCTCACACAGAACCCTGCATGAAGGACCATGTAAACTGTGGATAACATGAAGCCCAGAGCACTCAGACACATATCTGCTGTAACTACTAGAAGTCAAAAAAGCCTCTAATTCTGCAGGGGAATCCCTATACTCCACCTATATAGCAAAAGCATGAAATTCCCTACCCAATAGCCTTACAAATAAAACCTCCATAACTCAGTTTAAAAACTCACTTAAAACCCACCTCCACAATGTAGTAAATGGCTATGCCCATGCTCCACAACAAGAGAACAAGTGACATAAACAACCCAAAGACATATAATAATCCAGTAGTCCCTTCAGTAATGTTAACTAACAAAGAAAGTGTATACTACTGTTACCTGTAATTCTTCTACAGTACTGATTTTACTTTTCAAGCCTTTTAAATAGCATTGTATACCCTCATTCTTATCTTATATATACAATCTCATAAGTGCACATTTTATATTATTCAACAACTGTATACATGTCTTAACATACTTTATAATATCTATTATAATGTTGCGCTCTAAGGCTGTTTCAACAAATGTGTACATGTCTGAATGTATTCTATGTTAATGTTTGTTCATATGTTATTCTGTCTGTATATAACTGTGGACCTTTTCTCCCCGGGCCTCTGCTGAAAAAGGACTGCTAGTTCAGTTGGACTTTCCCGATTATGAAATGTAAAATAAAATAAAATAAACTGATTGACAGTAAAGAAGTTAAAACACTGCATTTTGCAGAGGAAGAATCCTTTCTAATGCAGGACATGCTTTGCAGCATAGATTATCTAAAATACAGTCAGTGAACTAAGAAGCAAGTCATCTAGGTATGGAAACACTTTTATCCCTTGTAGCCTTTAGTTCAGTGCAGCTACAGACATGCATTCTGTCAAGCCAGTAGAGGCTAATGTGATACTGAATGGAGATATCAAGAACTGATAATGACAGTCTCCTACCAAGAAGTGTAGAACTCTCCTGGACTCCCAAAATATCTTAATATGTAAATAGAGTTTTGATAGTCTAAACAGCTCATCCAGTCCTCATCTTGCAGACAAGGAGGGAAAGAATGACGGTTTATTTTATTTATTTATTTATTTATTTATTTATTTATTTACTGGCATTTGTTTAACAGGAAAGCTGACTGAGCAGTGCCCTTTTTCAGCTGAGGCTCAGGGAAAAAAGCTACATTATAAAAACATTATTGAAATAATTTGCACTGTTTTATCATTTACAGTCAGTTTCATTCATGAGCAACAGTTCCATTATTCATACATCATTTACAAGCAGTTTTGATTAAAAATTACAGTTACGTGAGCTGTATATGAATTTTTTTAAAATACAGGAAGGTATATGCAGTGCAATGTCATCAGAATGCATAAGTTGTCAGGTTTTATGTAAGAATATGTCTTACTATAGACTTCTTCAACATCCAGGACACAGGAAGATCAGATAAAAGGGGACAACAGCTAAAAGAAAGGAAGGAGAGGAGGAGGAACAAGGACGAGATGAAACAGAATATGGTGGTTGTTTGTCTTTTCGGCTTTTCCCGGTTAGGGGTCGCCACAGCGGAACTCCGGTCCGCTAATGATTGGTAGTTGGTTTTTATGGTGTCGAGTTGCCCGCCCGACGCCCAACCTTCAACGAAGGCACGCCCATTCAACGCATGTCTTTCAAAACGCCCACTCACCCACGTCAGCAGCCTAGTACCCCCTCTTTTTACTCTTACTCTTTGATTTCTATTATACAGCCCCTAACCTCATTCAGTGTTATTCCCTTGCTTATTACAGCCATTTATTAGCTTTCCTACCTTTCTTCGTCTTTTTTTCTTTAGCTTTCCTGCAGCTTCTCCCATCTGCTACACTCTTTCCCTGGTCTTTCTGTTTGCTTGTCTATCTTCGTGTATTTCTTTTCCACACCATTTACCTGTGAATCTGGATGCTAGCAGTTAGCAGCATTTCTCTGCTAAATCCTATTAGAGTTTCCTCCATAGCTCTACTCTCTTCCTCCATAGCTCTACTCTCTATCCACTTCAGCATTTCCAAGTAGGCAACTGATTGTTTTTCTTCAGCAGTTCAAGACCTGGTGCTTACCTCTGGCTATACCTGCTTGAACCTGTTCTATATTCCATCCCCCTTACCTAAGTGCCGGATCCTAGGTATCATAGGCTCCCTGATTTTCTGGGCTCCATTTTGACAAACCTAAGTGTTAGTCTCTGTTGCTGAGTGTCCCGTCTGTTGCATTTTCACCTCTAAGTAGGTATTCTGTTTTTATTTTGGAACTTAGGCTTTTATAGAAAATGTTTATTTCCTTTTGTTATAAATACTAAACTGTTAGTCTTTATTAGGTTAGTTAGCTTTTTTATTATGTATTTTCAAGGCTAAACAGAGAACATTTGTAGTCTTGACCTGTGATCACTGTTGCCTATATATTGTTGAGACAATCAGGATCTGCTAGGTCCTTATGTATGGTTTTGTCCTGGCCATATTAATTAGGCTAATGTTTGTTATAAAGAAGCATTGCATATTCACATGTAGTACAAGGTCTGTTTGCAGTAATTAGCTGTTGGTCGTATATATTTTTGCTGATACCTGAAGTGTACAGTAGTCCTGTACTGGGCTTCCATCTGTCGGTTTTAGTTAATTTCATACTCTGCTATCCATGAGCACATGTGTTAAGAGTCTCTGTTTTTAGATGTGTTTTATTTTTCTTATTTTTTTTTGCTAGTATCTCATACTTTACCTGTTACTGTATTGTCTTGAACATGCTGTTTAGAACACTTCATAGCGACAATCTAGTTAATCCTGTTTGCTAAATACTATTACTATCTGTTGCACTGATATGATTGTACTTGCCTTCAAGATTGCCCAACATGGTCCATAACAGTGCTAGTTACATGTTATTGGTTTATACTTTCTGTTCCCTTCTCTGAACTTCTTCTTCTTCTTTCGGCTTTTCCCGGTTAGGGGGTCACCACAGCGAATCACTGGTCCGCTCATGATTGGCAGTGGAGTTTTTACGGTGTTGAGTTGCCAGCCCAGCACCCAACCTTCCACCGAAGGCACACACATGCATGCCCTCACCCCTAGGGCCAATTTAGAATGTCCAATCCACCTACAGCATGTCTTTGGGATGTAGTAGGAAACTGGAGCACCCGGAGGAAACCCACACGACCACAGGGAGGACATGCAGACTCTGCACAGAAGGCACCTCAGCCGAGGATCGAACCGGAGAACCTCTTGCTGTGAGGCAGTAATGCTAACTGCTGCACCACCGCAGTCACCCTTGTTCCCTTCTCTGATGATCCCAGAAAGCAGTGAGACATATGTGCATTCCTGATCGTTGCTTATTGTCATGTAGTAAGATGCAGTCTTTCTTTAAACTACATAGTATGTGGGGAATCTGAGTAATTTGCCTGTAATGCTTTGCAGTAAAGCATGTGAACGTTTGTTCTCTAGACTTTCACTATAGGACTACTATTCTTCATGGTATTCTTCTCTGGATGAGGTTAGGGGCTACATATTAGAAATAAAAGAGTAAGAGTAAAAAGAAGGGGTACTGGGCTGCTGATGTCCCTGACAGTAAGTGAAATAACCACCAAACAGGGGACAGGGATATAATAAGCTTACAAAAAGCTGGAGACTGCCGAATACACATACTTTAGGTGGTTGATGAGTGTTGCAAAGTGTAGTGATCCACAGGATCACTACAAGGGCAGTTGTTCCCTTCTCTGAATTGCCCTCACTAAATTTTGTCTTTATTTATTCTTTAGCACTTTCAACCTTATCCCAACGGCTTTCAGTCACAGCGGTTTCCCGGGAGGTTTGAAACTCTTTGCTGCTTATTTTCTGGTCCTGTGGATCACTACACTGTGAAAGTCTAGAGAACATAACTTTCACATGCTTTACTGCAAAGCATTACAGGTAAATTACTCAGATTCCCCACATACTATGTAGTTTAAAGAAAGACTGCATCTTACTACATGACAATAAGCAACAATCAGGAATGCACATATGTCCAGTGGTGGCTGGTGACTTCAAATCAAAGGGGGGCTGCAGGAGACAGCTGAATGGGTGGGTTCAATGGGAAGGGGTGCGGCCAACTAGAAAGGGGAGGAGCTATGCTCAAAACCACAAAAACTAACTTTAATTAAATAAGCTGCCCTGGGTGCCAAACCATCATTATGAGAGTCCAATCAAGACCAAATGAGGTGTAGACAAATAAAAATATTTCAGTGCATTGGCTGCATGACAGCTTACTTAATATCTAGATGGAAACAAAAAGGTTGTGAGGCATGAAAAAAAAATTACTTTTTAAATACATTACTGGAATACCAGTCAAAATCAAGTATAAGAAAAACAAGCAGCACTCAACTCAAACCACTTCTCCTTGCACTGCAGTTCTAATTATAATTTATATTCAGCTTTATTAAAGTACCAAGTAGCATGCTGAAAGTAGCAATCTCTGTGATACCCCCACTTGTAAAAATGTTTCTTATCCAAAAAAGACCTGCTGCCTGACAACTATCTACTTGTTTCATGGGGAAAACATGATCAGAGTAAAAAATGAAAAGCAAACAAGAAACAAGCTCAAGATACATTGCTTAACGGATTACTGTACAGGTTATGGACCATACATGATTGGCATTCTGTTTAGTTAATGGGTAAAGCCTGCAGAGATGACTGGAAGTCTCCAGCAAGTGTAATGAGCTTCTTAAAATAATGTAATCCTGTCCTTTATTACAAATACTGTCATAAGCATTTCAATACCCAAGGCTTATATATTATCTAGTTAAGTATTCTCTGCATGTCAACAACAGAAAGGCTTTTAATGTTGGCAAGTCTTTAACAGTATGCTTATTAAAGCTTACTTGCATCTTATGATCTCAGACAAGCTTACCTGATAGTCATTAAAGCATTGCTACTTAAACACAGAGCAACAGGCACTTTGAGTTATAAGCATAGATCAACAGTACAAAAATATGACAAACCAGACAATTCTGCAAAATCAAGGACAGATGAAAAGCCACTGTAGTACTTGTGTCTACCTTGGATGGGGGGATACTCTGCACATTTACACTGCATAACTACTCCTTGCCTTGCTTGGACACATCCAGAGTCACTACATGGGGGAGTGGGGTGCAACAAGTATGTCACAATTTGAAATGTCTCTGGCTGACTGTGATGGCCCTGACACATTTGTCATACCTCTCAACCTCAGAGCAAGAAATCTGGACAAAGCCATACATAGAAGTGGGACAAAGGCCCAAAAATATTTTAAACATTGCTCTTATAAACTTAGAAAGATAATAGAATAGGTATGAATTTTCTGAAAGGTATGAAATCTGAAACACAAATGTCTGCCATTATTTTCTAACTTCAGTCTTTAATGATTTGTCACTTTGCCAAAAAAAAAACACAATTTTATGAAAAATGGACCAAAAATGTGATGCAAAAATATAAAATAGCCACACAATACAGCTGGGAACCTGTCAAAGAAGGGACACTTTAATATTAGTACTGCTAACTTGACAAAATAAAAGAATCTACATGCATTTCTGAAATAAAAGTAATCTATAACTCTGATTATTATAGTTATTTCTTAATTGTAAACCCTCCATGTTTTCTTCCAAAATTGCTATTTTGCGGAGGGATTATTAGGGGGAAATGCAACATTTTGAGCCAAAATTGGGGACAGTTGAGAGGTTTGGCTATGCCTAATTCTATAAAGCAATTTATTTGCATGTACCTCTCAACCTGTTAATACAATAAATCTGGACAAGGCCAAATATATTGGGGGAACATATAAACAGTACTAAAAATTGCTCTTGTATAAACCAAGACAGTTGATAGAATAACAGGTCTTACTTTAGCATGCATTTTTCTGAAGGTTATGAAGTCTGAAACTCAGTGTGTCATTATTTAGTGAGTTAATTCCTAAATGATTTGCCAGAAAACCACAAATTTTATGAGGAACAAACCAAAAATAAGAAGCAAAAATCTATTCATTCTTTGAAAATCTGGACAGTTGGGAGGTATAGCTCAGCTGGGGCTGTCTGAGTTTGCCGCCCTTCCCCCCTCACAACATGGTCGAATGGAGCCTCCACCCTGCAGCCATTCCAGTGATCCATTACTTGGCTATTTCACTCATTTACCATAAACTCTAATGTGCATACTGCTTTACTTCTATGATGATTTGGACTTCATTTGAAAGTTTTATTTTGCATTTTACAGCACAAACACTAAGACATCTGCTAAACAAAGCAATGCAGTCTCACAATGAAAACAGACAGCATTAAAACTTCTCTGCCCTTGAAACTCACATTCATTGAAACAGCATTGAAACCCACATTCAAAGAAAATACATTTTGCCAGTAGCAGATAAAGATTAATTCTGGGCTGTTTTCAAATCATAGGCCCCTTGCATATGAAACATACACGTGCTCTTCGATGCACCTTCCTGATTGTACTAAATTTTGTTCCTTCTACAATTCAGTACAGTTGTTAGAGGGTGTTTTAAATTTATAAAACAATGAAACAAAATGCATGCACCAATAATGACAAAACTGCCCAATTCAGAAAATTTTTCCAGTAAGCAATGAAACAAAATGTATGCATCCATAATGACAAAACTGCCCAGTTCAGAACATTTCCATCATAAAAGTCTACTCAAACTTCTACAGTCCACCATTATCAGTAAATATGCACAATTCTACAGTCCACCATTATCAGTAAATACGCAGAATCTCTGAAGAAGTAAAAGTCATCTGAATAATTCCACATTAAAGACATTTGTAACTAATGAAGAGGTTGCTGCTAGCAACCACCTTTATATTTCATGGTTTCATTGAAAAATAAAGTGTCTTTTCCCCCTGAGGAATAAATTGCCTATATTACATTAAAAAAATGATAAGCTAGTAATATTGCAATAGGAAATGGATGGCAAACTGATAACAGGCTCATAGTTAGTATCTTTGCCAAGGAAGACATTCTCAGTACGGCAGCATCCATCTCTTGTGGGAGTAGAACCCACAGCCTTCTGCATCAAAAGCAAGTACACAACCTGTTGTGCTATTAACAATGCAAGCAGACTTAGCATAAGCAGCACTAAACTTCTCTTCCCCTGCAGCTCTCAGCTCCTTGTAAAATCTACTCAATACTCAACTGCAGCTCAACTTCGCAGCACAAGAAATCTGGAAAAAGCCAAAATTTATTGGGGGGGGGGCAAAAGCCCAAAAACCAGGGACTCATTAAACATTGCTTGTATAATCTTGGAAAGTTGCTAGAATAAAATGCTATGTTACCACAATATATTTTACTGCCAATGTCCCTGTGGAAAACAGTCAGAGCAACATACCACTATGCCAAATCAGCTGCTTTGTGAAAGAAAAATGCTGTTACCACCATACATTTTACTGCCAAGGTCCCTGTGCTAAACAGTCAGAGCAACATACCGCAACACCAAATCAGCTGCTTTGTGAAAGAGAGGAAGACTGAAACTTAAATGGCTATCATTTAGTGAATTCAGTTCTCACCATAGCTGTCAACCTCTTAGCACAAAACACCTGGACAAACCCAGTAATGAGGGAATACAGCCCACAAACATATTTAGTGAATTCAGTTCTTGCCATAGCTGTCAACCTTAGCACAAAAAACCTGGACGAAGCCAATAATGGGGGAATACAGTCCCAAAAATAGGGACAAATTTCAAATATTCATCTTACAAACTTAGAAAATCGCTAGAATAAAAGGTTGCGTTACTATGTATTTTCTGAAGAATATCAAGTCTGAAATTCAAATGCCTGTCAAATTTACTTCTGACGGAACAAAAAACATTTTCAGCAGATGCCCAGGGAGAAATACTGCAGACATGTCTTTGTAAAATGGCAGGACACCAGAGCAAATCCACACAAACACAGGGAGAAGATACAGACTCCACACAGAAGGCACCCCAGCCAAGAATCAAACCAGAAAAAAACTATAGCTGTGAGGCAACAATGCTACCACTGCACCATCAATTATGCAAGGATTTAAACATTCAGAAACCTGAAGTCTGAAATTCAAATGCCTGTTAATTTTATTTAAATAGAAGTTATGTTCATAATAGTAACAGAATACTATAAACAGAGTCACCCTCTACAAAACAGGAGAAGAAAGGTGACCTACATCCTGATTCAGGAAATATACAAAGCAGCATATGCCTAAGCTCTATGCCTATGAAGAAAGTGCAATAGGCAGTCTGGTGTCTAATGCTGAGTAGCCAAATGGGTGGTGGAATTGGCCTTAGGAAAGAAAGGCCACAAGGGGCTCTAAGAATGGGCCTTAGGTTATTAGAATGTTAGCAATCTAGATTCATTCACAAGGAAAACTTTTGTTTGGATTTATCCCTCTGCAATGACCTTGATGAGCTCCAATTCCCTTTCTGCCCTGTTTGTGAGGACCTAGCCCAATTCAACTGTGAAGAAGATCTATGTTCATTCCTTTGAATACCTCAACTAGGGGCAAACATGGAAAAAGTTAGTTACGAACCTATACTATTTTTCTATAAAAAGATAGACAAGGGAGGATGATGCCCTGGTTTGGGGTAGGCGTCTAGACTTTCTTGTTTATGGAACGTTGAAACTTCAGAGATCAAGAGTCCTTCTGGATAAATAGATAAAAGAACAGGAGGCTGAAGGTTAGTACCAGAAGAAGTCTTCCACTTGAATAAGAATTTTAAAGGGAAGAGAGCTGAGCATGAAGATAAGAATAGGAGATCTAGAAGAAAAAACTTTAAGAAAAGGCTGATGAGAGGATTTTGGGTTAAAAGGCAGGAAGACTTAACCCCAAAAAAAAGAGGAGGGAGGAAAAAAATTGAACTTTAGAAGAAAAAGGAGATGATAAGGCAGAAAATAGTTCACAATTGAACTTCAAAGAAGAAGGGGAGATGAAGTGAATAAGAGAAAAGAGTGAAGGATTGAATCAATAATGGAAGAGATGGGAGCCTTACTAAGGATATGTCCTTCCTGCAGCCTGATTTGTGAAGCTATCAAGCTATCAAGCTATAATGAGCGTGCAGTAATTTCAAATAAAAAGCTTGGATATCTCGTGGGGAAGAAAGCCCAAAGAAGCCTCTTCAAGGTTGGAACTGGAGAAAGAAACCAGTGAGGTATTGAGGGGGGGAACCACGATGAAACTGACCGAGAGAAAGATCAAAAGATGAAACTGACCCGACAGTGAGGAACCAGCTCTGAAGGATGATCAAAGCAGAGACCAACCCTGTCGAGGCGATGGGGAGTAGAGTCCAATTTGAGATAGTGAGGGGCCGTGGTGATAGCTGAGGATATGATTTGAGAGATAACTTGACTAGGAGCTGAGAGATACAGAAGTCCCGGGCCAGAAAGCAGCCAGAAATCCCGGGGCCAAAGGTTAAAGGAGTAAAGAGCCTGGTGAAGCCTGGTGCACTTAATCTTTGCTTGTAGAAAAGATCTCTGCTGAAAGACCCCTTATGAGAAAAATCGTGGACAGGCGTGAGACCTCGCAAGAAGTCTTCTCAAGACCCTTTAAAAGCTCATGACCAGATTTGCTCTTGATTTGATGTCTGAGGAATTTTTCAGGGGATTTGATTGCCACGCTGAGAAGAAATGCGCCCAAATAACAATCTGGTGCTTCCGCTCACAGAAGTGGACACCGAGACACCTGGTGTTGTTGATGTACCACATGGTTCATCCTTGTCTACTCTGGTTTAGCATGCGTTCCCAAGGAAGAGTCTTTTGGGCTTGCAACTAAAAGGAACCAAGTCTTTGCAACAAAGCAAAAAGCACTTCGCCTCTCCATTACATGCGGTATGTTGCAAGTGGCCCCTGCCCTGTTGCCATGTGCCCTGGACAGGGGAAGCGTCCTGATTTCCCCCGGTCACCCGGAGAGGGGCGTCGTTATCAGAGGGTAACAAGAAGGAAGAGCTTTCTTCACAACAGCCAACAAGAGACTACATGCACATCCATGAGTTCTGCGCCTGCGTGGACATGGGAAGTTGTTGGTATGACAGATGTTGTAATGAGCATCATCCAAGAGGATTAGATGTGGAATCTGGCTAATGGAAGCAGAGGCAGAGCAGCCTATTTAACACTTTCAAGCTTCTGCAACGAATGCAGAACTAGTTGTTGTTGTGGGTGCATGTTGTCTGTGTATGTCTGTTATGTAGATGATCTTCTCTGATCTGTTAGCCTTCTCAGACATGTTAGCTGTGTCTAGATTGTCTAATGCGTCTGCGACAAATATCTAAATGCGACAAAATTGAACTACTGAAATAAATAACTAAATACCTCTTGACAGACAAATAATCCTAGCCATCTGTGCATCAGAAGGAGATGCTTGGTGGTCCAAATGTGGAGCACCTGGTCAAAAATGGAAACACCTGGATGACACTGCTCGTTCTCGCCGCTACCACGTGGCATTTAGTGCCAAACAAAGGGGGACAGTGGTGGAGAGAAAGTGCAAAACCCTGAATTGAAAATGACTGGTTCCCAGCCTGGGCTGAGAGACTTCTTGGAGGCGTCTGTTCATTTTATGTAATAGTATGCATCTCAGCATCCTATAGAGCACATCCAGCCTTTTCCCAATAGGGGACCAATTGGACTGCCAGTGACCACATCCGAATCTGTTTTCTCTTGACTGATCTGTTCAAGAGATCCAGATCCAAAGATCCTAAGTCCCCCCTTTTTTTTGATTAAAAAAGAACCTTGGCTGATTCTGGATTCTGGATCCTTGCGCTGCTGGCAGAATTGAAATCGTTGCAATTTGGCTTTAGCCGAAATTTCCCGCTAGACATCTTTCCTTTGAGTGGGTGGAACATTGATTTTGATTTTTTTTTGGAGAGAATAGAATAGAATAGATAGCCTTGAATGGCCGGACTTGACGTACCCATTGTCTTGAGTCAGGGATAGCCAGGCTTCTGGGTACGGTGACAATCTTCCCGACTGCCTCGGTGGGCAGCAACACCTCAGGGAGGCTGAAAGGCTGGCTGATCAGAGGCCAGAGCTCGGTGAATTGCCCTGGTTCCCTGCCCCCCCGCCTCTCGAGGGCCTACCATTGTTATTGTTATTCCCGCCTCTCGGGAAGAAGCTTTTTTGTCGTCAGGCAAACATCCAAGAGAAAAGTGTAACACACACACCTCAGTCACACACACTGATTACACTAATCTTATTTAAAAATCAAAAATAAAACAAACATCATTTGTTAACCAGGACAGTCTGACTTGGAACAAAAAAAATATTTTCAGCAGAGGCCCAGGAAGAAATAATGCAAACATGTCTTTGTAACATGGGAGGACACAAAAGCAAACCCACACAAACACAGGGAGAAGATGCAGACCCCACACAGAAGGCACCCCAGCCAAGAATCAAACCTAAGAACCTGCAGCTATGAGGCTACAATGCTACCACTGCACCATAAAATATCAAGCATTTAAACATTTAGAAACCACAGATATTATGATGAATTGAACTGATCAAATAGGAGGCAAAAATCTGCTATTTTTTTACAAATGGTGGTGGGTAGGGAATTCAGGCCCTTAACACCTGTATACAAGGCACAGGGTTCAAGCCTGAGGTATTCCCTACCACACCACCATGAGTTTGCTCTAGCCACCAGTATATAGCAACTGGGGCATTTCACACACACACACACACACACACACACACACACACACACACACACACACACACACACACACACGCACACACACACCTCTACCTGTTTAAATGTGTCCAGATCCAAGCAGCAGTGCAATTCAAGTCCACGAAGGAGCCCGCTCGAAATCCAAGTCTGAGATGAAAGCCCGCATGCAGCAGTACAATTCAAGTCCACCTTCCATGAAGCCCATGAGAGCTTAAAACTCACCTCTCTCCTGATTGGTCCTGTCTGCTGATGAAGCAGTCCGGAGTTCTGTGCGGTCATCACCGCACAGATTCCTGGGCATCTGCGGGGCAGAAATGCCTTCCCTGTATCCAGACTGCTGACTCGGGCAGTCTGAGTTCGCACAGATTCCTGGGCATCTGCAGGGCAGTCTGAGTGCGTCTGCGCATGTGCGGAGTTAGTTCTGGGACTCGTGAAAAAAAAATGTTTGCTTTTTTTAATTTTATGTTTCATGGCTTGTTTTTCTTTTTGCTTCTAGGTGGGAGGGCTGCAGTCCTGCAGTCCTATAGCACGAGCCGCCCCTGCATATGTCTCACTGCTTTCTGGGATCATATACACCATAGCTTAACTTAACTTAACCCAAGAAAGAATCTGTTACTCTACAATATACAGCATCTGCACTTTTACCTTCCTTTGTGTCTGCACCACCTTTCACAAAACATTCAAAGAGTGGTACTGTAATTCAGTTGTTTTTCACATTTCATTTTATGTTTATAATTCAGATGGTCTAATTTTTTTTCTTATTATCCTTCTCAGCTAAGTAGTAATATATCTGTATATACAACATTCCTACAATGACCTGTTATTTTCCACAGCTTATGTTTCTAAAGAAGAAAATATAAAGTGGGGGGTGTATGCAAAACAATGGCACCATTCTTTAATCTCAGCATAACTAATAACAGTACCTAAAACAACTAATGTCCTGATGTTTAATATTGCTAGGGCAAGAATGTTCATTTTCCGTGGCTTTTTATTATACTACAAGTCAGACAAAACAAAACAGCGGTAAAAAGTCATAGGACGGCACATGGAGTGAGATGGTGGACTGCTCAGCCCAAGTAAACAACTGTTAGTTAATTTAACTAAAACAGCATTTAAAACACCGAGACAGAGAAGTGCTAATCTGACTCTTTGGACTTGTTAGTTAAATGTGAAAGAAGTACAAAATTACAATTATGTCAGGAAACTAAGAAAAGCAAAATTGTGCAAAGGTACAAGTACTTAGGGATGTAATGCATCATGGAATAGATGCAGCTCACTAGGCTTGAAATCAAGACTAAACTCTTTAAAGGTGGTTTACTTACAGTACTCATAAAATCTGCATCTGCTGATACTACTGCAATTTAACGTCTTACACTTCACAACCAGTGGTACATCTAATTTCATATATGACTACAAAATACAGGATATATTCAAAAGTGAAAAAAAGAAACAATATTGTAAAATAACAAGCAGCTTCATCAAGACATGTTAGAAAATGCTTTCAATTCAGTAAATAACATAATACTAAACAAACATAACTACATACCGAGGTTGTGCTGTATAGCAAGATGACTTCACTTTACTCTGAAAAACGAGTGGATGATCTTTGACTGCAGTGTTTCTGCCTGTAAAAAATAGTCTTGCGCATCAGTTATTTCTTAAATTGCATGTTAGAAAATAGTTTTTAGTAGCAATTGGCCAGAATTAATCAAAATGTATCAGTTCTTCAGCATTTTTGTGAATGCCCCAAAATGCAATTAATCAGCAGCTACTTACCTAAGATAACTGTAGAACTTCATTGTGTCTCCGTTAATTACATATGGGAATCCTGCAAGAGTATAAAGTTATCTGAGGAAGAAAAAGATACTTAGGATGCAATATTATCAAAAATATATCTGTACCTTCATTCAGGTCTACCACAGCCACCGCCCCGATAACCCTCCCAGAAATCCAATCACCAGAAATCACCGACCCGACACACTGACAAGACCCCGATACCGACAGCCGAGTGAGGAACGGTAGAAGGGTCCGGGTACAGTTGTGTGTGGTCGGAGTGAGGTAGTGAAGTAGTGAGTAGCGGTGGGTAGTGGGTTAGGTGGGTAGAAGTGTGGTAGGGGGAGGGGTGGTGGGGTGTGGGGTAGTTAGGTGGAGTTGGGGTTAGGGGGTTTAGGGGTGTAGGGGGGGTTAGGTAGGTAGGGTGGGTAGGTGTAGTAGTGTGAAGTAAGTGAGTTGGTGGGTAAAGGTAGGTGGGGGGTGTGGTGAGGTGTAGTGTGTGGTAGTGTCGGGGGTTAGGGGGGGGGTTGGGGGCCAGGGCTAGTGTGTATGTGTGTGGTGTAGTGTGTGTGTGTGTTGTTTGTTGTGTCGGTGTTGGTGTTTATGGTGTTCGCGTTGTCGGTTTTGTGTGTTGTGTGTTTTCTGCCGCGGTGTGATTCTGTGTCGGGGAATCGTCGGTTCGGTCTTTAGAAGTAGACCCCTACCACAATAAAGAGAGAGAGAGCTTAAAAATAACAAAAAAAAAAATAGAGGAAGGTTAGGAGTATATCCAAATGACAGAAAATAGAAGTGGAAATGTAATGGAAAACTGGCTATGAATTAATGAATTATGGAGATAGAAACAGCTAGAGTGTGACCACCTGTGCAAAAAAAGTGATGTGGGTAGTCATAAGTATTTATCTTAGTGGAAAAATCAGTGAAGAACATGTTCTCCACATTTCCATTAACTACTCCTTTTCTACATTGCTGTGAGTTAATGTAAAAATGCCAACAATGAAGACATAATGGAAAGAGAAGGCCACTACTGGTCTGAGGACAGGATGGTACAAGAAGCTTCTGACATGGAGAAGGTAAGAAACATACGAAATGGGAAAGACTGCTACTCCAGAAAATGCCTCCACAGGAAATGGGGAAAGACTAGTTTTCCAGGAAATACCTCCCCTTTTTCATTCCTCTCACTGTATCCTTTTGCTTCTTCTGTCTTCATCTTGTTTGCTGTCCTGCAGTTGGGTGGCATGATAGGATGTTACTACTGGATGATGGTGATGTTATACTTCTGCAAATATTCTGAACCATTTTTCTGAATCAAAATATGAGATGAGGTGGCAAATGATAAACACTTTCTAATTAGCAGAAAATAAATTATTTTGTACTGAATCCATCTAAAACTAAATCAATTATTTTTGTTCATCTTTTTAAAATATATTTAGTAAATCAAATTAATTTAAGTTCAGTACTTTAGGTGTATTTCTATGTTTGTGCTGAAGATTGTGCAAATATCTCACTGTGGTAACAGATCAAGATATGTACTTAGATAAACCTTTTGACCAAACAGCAAGACACATTAAAAATGACAGCATTAGTTGGCACAGTCCTTCACCCAAAATATCTCCTGTAGCACTCACAGTACAGTGTTTGCTTATGAGAGAGATAGGCCAGGAACATTAGAAATTTTGTTGAATTTAAACCTACACCATGTGAGAGAAACACTAAAAGATGTGAAACTACTTGTACATTTTGTATATTTATACAGCAAGGGGATAGTTTTTATTGCCCTTATTTAAAGAAAATCATTAAGACCAGTGCAGGGGGTGACTGTAACACTACAAAAGTAATTTACAGGGCACAGTGCAATGAATGTGATGCATTCTATGTGGGCAAGACTGTAAATAAACTCAAGCATAGGATTTCATGTCATCTGTCAGAAATCCGCTCTGGATGTAAAAATCATGAACTAGCCAAACACCTGTCTCTTCATAAAAGACACACAGGTTTTAAGTTCCAGATGCTGGATTGCATAGACATGGATGATCTTGAAGGAGACATCCCTGATATTCTGGAGAAACATGATCTCATGTAGCAATTAAAGCTGACCTCTTTTAGGAAGCCTGGACTAAACTACTACTGTTCAATTAAAAGTGTACTGGAACTTAAAACATTGCCACATTGTTTACATGACTTCTTTTATTTTATTTTATTTTATTCTACCAGTTGGTTTTAAATACCATTTTAAATCAGTTGTAATATAAGTGTATACTATGTTTCCATAATCATGCATTTTTTCTTATTATTTTTTCTTTTTCTGGTTCTCTTTTTTCACTTTATTCAAAATGATATGTAATAACAATACTAATTATACAATAATATTTTTATAGAGAGTTTTTAGGGTTCTTGTACACAGACCTGAAGAAGTCTACAAGGACGAAAACGATCTTTGTTAACAATAGGTTATGAAAATAGAATATGATTTTTACAATTGATTTTTTACATGCAAAGTGTATACGTATATATTTACATATATATTCTGATTGCCAAATGGACTAAGGTTGATATATTTCCAGCCATGTAGTATATTGTCTTGGATAAAATCACAAACTTAATAATCTGGTTAAATAAGAGGTACCACATCATTATAAATTTTATTTAAAGTGCATAAGGGTTATATTATTATGACAGCTACTAAGGGTAGGACCAGCTGGAATGTCACACTGATGGGGGAAGGGATATTAATTTAACATATGTACCAATAACACTTTGTTATACAGCACAATAAATCACTCCCTTGCCTGATAAAAAGTATATATATATATATATATATATATATATATATATATATATTTAGAAAGCTTGTGAGGAAATTATTACTCTATTTTTGTTTTACTTGGATCGCTTGTCTGTGTACTTAATAAAGGATTTTCGACTTGAAACAGACTGCCTGCCTTGCTTGGATTACTTTCAAATACTTAATAATTCTGTACAATTATATATTTTTTTTTTACTTAAGACGAGTTTAAGTTAGCTACTTCTACTACTATTGTCTGATCTGATTAATATACAGTAATTAACTAGAGATATATGGGCTGAAAATCTTCCACACAGAGAAGTTTCTTGCACTGTTTTGTATTTGGACCCACTATACTTGTTTAGTGGGTTGTTTTGAGACTTCTGGGATACCACAGAGATTACTTGTTTTTCTTATGAGAGAGATACTGATGGTTTAACTTAGTTATATGCTAGGTTGCCTGTATTTTGAAATGTACCTCATAACTTTATATGCTTACTAAAGTAAACTCGTTATTCCTACTTTGGCAGAGAATCTTCTTTGGCACAGCCCATAAATTATTATACAGGGCTCCAATATCTGCATTCTTCATGAAATCCTTTACTCACTTTAAGTTGTTTGTCAATTTGTAGGTTAATAGAAGATTACTAGGTTAACAGTCCGATACCCCTTAGAATTCTAGTCATATTTAACTCAAGTTTCCCAGTTTTCACTAGCTAGGTAAATAAAGTTCACAGAAGTAAGAGCATATGCTATGGCATCTAGTTCCGAATACCTCTGTCCATGAGGGACATGTGTGTCACCCCAAGAGTAAATTTACGATTACCCATACATTGATCTAGGTTGTGCTTGAAGAGGGTCAGGGAAAGGCTTTGCTTCACATGAGTGGGAAGCTTTTTCCAGAGGAGGGGTAGTCTCTGAGATATGTATCTAGCTCTCTAACATAATTTATTTATATCAGAGGCTAGATTAAAATCCCTGGAATGAGTGAACCTCATGCAGTTTGATTTACGAATATGTAACATTTCCATCAGGGCAACATTGGAGACTGCCCAGTAGGCCAGACACAGACCACCCCTTAGTAGTCTGTAAGAGGCAGAATACAGTGACAAGGCTTTCAATCCTTCTGTGTAGGACTTGTTTTCTACACCCTGTATCTTCCTGGTGAGAAACTTCTGAGGTCACTCCAGCTGTTGCAGATATCTGGTGATGTACATGCAAAGGGCTGCATCATACTCAGTTATTGGTCTGAGTATGGCTGAGTACAATGGAATTATAATATTCTTTGATCTGGATGCCATGACCATACTTATGAGTTGCACCACATAGAAGGACTTTCTCACCACTGTGGACATATGTGGTCAAAGTTCAGATTACCATTAACTTGACTACCCTGATCACGTACCAGTGGGTCGACTACTAGGGGGTGCTGTCTATATTGTAATTAGCAGAGACATCTGCTTTCACAAAGGGAATAATTATGCATTTTTTGCATTTAGTTTCAATCCATGGCACTGGCACAAGTCATTTGTCAGTGTTAATCTTTTCTGAAGTATATCATTATCATTCAAGGATTCAGTGATTGCCCCTAATTTGCAGTCATCCATGAACTTGGTCAGCCAAAGGCTATTTATGTTTGCCTTAACTTCAGAAAAATAACTACTGAACAGGAGATGGCCTAGTACAGAAACCTGTGGTACACTGCTGGTGACTGGCCTTTTGCTAGAGATGAATCCACCCACTTTCACAGTATGTGTCCTGTTGGTGAGCCATTTGGCTACCCACCTGGTGACATAGGGGTTTAAGCCCAGTTGAGAGAGTTTCTCTATAATACCTGAGTGGGGAATTGTCTCAAATGTCTTGGCCAGGTCAAGGTAGGTGGTATTCACAGTCTTTCCCTCATCCGTGGCCTTGGTTACCTTCTCGAAGAAGTCAACCTGATTTAACAGACATGATCTACCTTTAATGAATCCAAACTGGGTTGGTTCCAGAGTCTGGAGATTAGCTATGTCCTTGTTGATAAGGTCTGTGATGGTTCTTTCCATGGCCTACAGATCAGGCTTGTCAGGCTTATGGGTCTATAATTCCCTGGGTCAGTTGATGGTCACCCCCCCCCCCCATTTGTGCAGAGGGATGACTGTTGCTGTCCTCCACTCTGCCAGAACATAGCCTGTCTGGAGGCTGTGGTTAAATAAGGATCCAAGTGGGTCTGCTAGGTCATGTTTTAAGTTATTTAAAAGGTAACATGGGATGTTATCAGGGCCCACTGATAACACATTTTTTAGCCTTAGAGAGCCCAAAGATTACCTGCTCTCTTGAGATAAAAGGCTGAAGAATGGTGGCAGATATACTTTGGGGGACTACTGGTGGGAACAGCGTGGGAAGTTTGATCCAAATCTGTCAGCTAGCAGATTAACTATTTCATCCTGAGTATGGGTGGTGCCATTCACAACCAGCTCTGCACATAGCTGAGTATTCCCCTTAAGATTTCTGACACAGTTAAAAAATGCTTTGTGATTTTCCATGGCTAGGGAGGCCGTTTATGTTTTATAATTTGCTTTTGAGGGCTTGATCAGATCTCTGATTTTTTTGGTTAGAGTAGTGAGGGTTTTCTTCTTTTGCTGAGTCTGTTCCTGCTTATATTTGGACAATAGTTTCTTTCTTTTGTTGTATAGCCTGTTTATACCAGGGGTCCACCAGGGTGGCTTGTTTTTCTGGCAAGTCCTGGGTTTAATCTGGTCTGGTACTGATGATTCTATACAACTGCTTAAGTGGCTATAAAGGGCATTGGTGTACACCTCTACATAAGATTCTGTATTTTCTGTGTTCGAGGGAGCTTTGAAATTTCTTATGCCATTGTATAGTAGGAGGTCATTTGTATTGGAGAAATTCTTTAACGTTTTTGAGCTTGATGGGGTATCTGGCCTTATATTTATTTTAAAGGAGACCATTTTGTGGTCCAATCTTACCAAAGAGGACATTACATGGGGGGTGTGGGGGGGGGTAAAATGCTCCCCATTCTTAGTGAGTACTACATCCGGGATATTTGAGCCCCTATTGGGTGTTCTGACCAGCTGTTCCAGAGCATTTGCATTGACAAAGTCTAAGAACCTCTAAGCCTGCATTTTAGTGGTTGTGTATGTTCTCAGTCAATGGTAGGACAGGTAAAATCATCCATGAGTAAGGGATTGGGCTGCATGGTGACTGACTCCAGTAAGTCCAGGTATGTGGTCTGTTTTTCCTGGTTCATGGTGGGGGACCTATAGCTAACAATGATATGGTAGGGGATTTTGCCTTTGGTTAGTTGGACATGGAGTAGCTCAACAGAGTCATACTGTTTGACCAGTCTTGAGGTGTACTTATCCTTTATGAAGATGGATACACCTCCTCCTTTGGTTCTTTCTTGCTCAGTTGGTGGTCTGAATGTATGAAAGGCATTGTAGCCTTGCATGGTTGGTGTGCTTTCCACAGCTTTGAACCATGACTCAGTG
Source organism: Protopterus annectens (assembly GCF_019279795.1). Taxonomy (NCBI): domain Eukaryota; kingdom Metazoa; phylum Chordata; order Ceratodontiformes; family Protopteridae; genus Protopterus; species Protopterus annectens. The sequence continues at coordinate 1,515,536,059 of NC_056725.1, read as the reverse complement.
ATTGCACAGACATCAGCATTTTCCAAGGTGATGAGTGCTTCTAGGGAGTGCAGACTCTTGTTTAGGTAGTACTGAGCAACATTACCTTGAGCTTATCGTGAGAAGATTTTGTTATGTCGGGAAGATAGTTACTTTGACAGTGCACAAAAAGGGCACTATAGTGATGGCTAAAGCCTTGGCAGGTATCTGAAAGCCAGCAGGAGACAGGTGCAGACCCTCTCTGGCAAAACAGCATGGCCTGTCATCATGTCCTCCCAGGCTGACAAATACTGAATTCCCAAAAGTTAAGCCAATTGTTAAAGTCAATCATTTTTTTGTTTGTATTGTGGCATCATCCTTAGTGAAGGTATAATGCTGCTCAAGACTAGGCTCATACCTGCCTGTGAAACATTATCTGAGGGCTCAATCATGTCTCTCTTCATATAGTCCAGGGAGGTACATCTCAGGTCATTCATAGCCATATGGACTATGACAGAGACCTACCGGTACTTGTGCCTGAATGACTTGAGTGCTTGTGTGATCTGACGGATCCTGGAACCTAACAGTCAGCTAACCGTAACCTTTATCTTATCCAGCCTAGTGAGGGGACATCAGTGTGTCTCAATATGGAGTCTCCTATGACCAGTGTTTTGTAGAATTTCGCCTTATGGGCTTGTTTGTTGAGACACTGGTATGTGTATTATTATGTATTGTTGTTATTGTTTGCTTTATTGTGTGTATATGTGGTTTCTGAAAGTGGCTTTTGGGAGGCCTCTGAGTTTTTGGCAAGTTACTAGTCAGTACCTCCGCATATGTGGTTTTATGCATGAAATCTCTATTTAGTGTGTGAAGTGATGTGTGTATGCTAACAACCTGTTTAAGATTCGAGTTTTATGTATGTGAGAGTCTTGTCTCCATTTTCACAGTATAACTGCATCTCTCACATATAGTATTTATTTCACGATTAAATGGTTGTCCGCATACATGAGACAACTGCTACATTGCCTCAGGATGCCGATGTACATCAGACTGGCTACAGAGGAGGAAGGAAACTGCCCATCAATGATATCAGGTTCTTATAATGGGTTTTATCAGGGAAAGGAGTGGATTAATTAGACTGGACCTTGCTGGTAGCACAGAGATTATGAGTGGGAGCTATACTTTGTGTGGTCTAAGGTTAGCCAGCAGAGCGATGTTGCTCAACACAAAACTTAGTTGATCCAAGATCAGCAGGAAGCTGGGTGTGGTTTCAGTGATAGTTATTCTAGGGAAATTTTAGCTTCAAGGTGATGGCATCTACACAGGGCACTGCTAGCCGCCACTGCAGAGAGAGCAGTTTCAAACATATAAGAGGCTTACATACAGGGAAACAGGAACATGTTTTAAACTAACTACCAATCAGTAAAGCACACAATAAGCCTTCCACCAGCAATCCACGACTAAAATAGGTTTAGATCAGCATACTTCTGCCACAAGATTGCAGAAAAAATCTTCTTAATGTAAAATAGCTGATTCAGAGCCCAAGGGTAAGAAGACCCACGCAGTCCAGATACAATATCTGTGACTATCTGAAGCAGTGTAATAAATACTTAAAGTAGCAGTACAACAGTACATTTTTTTATTTCAGCAAATATGACAGGAAACTAATAAAATGTAACCACAATCAAAAATAGAAGTGCAAAAAAAGAAGTTATGTACTCACCATAACATTCCATGTGAGTTGTTCATCTCGCCTTCATTCTTACTAATGGGTCCTCGGCATCGACTCGGCCAACTGCAAAAGCTCAAGGTCTTCAACCAGCTTGAGGCCAACTTCCTATCCCATAATGCACCTTGATCTTCCCTCAGATCTTGTTTGCTGTCAGCTGGCTAGCTTTGACTATTAATATGCCACTCGAAAACTGGATAAGAGACAATGCCCATAAATAAGAGAGGTCTTGGACCTCAAGCAGACTGGATGGGGGTTGGAATGTGGGATGTAAGAATGAAGGCGAGATGAACAACTCACATGGAACATTATGGTGGGTACATAACTTCTTTATGTGAAGTTGTTCTATTTCGCCGTTCATTCTTATTGATGGGTAGCATCCCAAACACCATCTTTCTTGGGTGGCTCACGGGAGAATGTTCTTCAAAAACAGTGGAACCAAAGGAAGCCCTTTCCCTGGAGACCTTGTCTAGTTTGTAATGAGTGATGAAGGTATGAGGCCTTGACCAGGTGGCTGCTGCACAAATAGTATCTAATGGTAACTTAGCAGAGAAGGCTGATGAGAAAGATACAGTTCTAGTAGAGTGGGCCTTTATTTTTTGTTGTATGGAGCATTCATTGAACTGTAAGTGAAAGAAATACAATCTATTAACCATCTCGACAAGGTGACTTTTGTCACTGGAGCACCTTTTTTTGATTCTGAAAAGGAGACAAAGAGCTGTTCTGTTTTCCTGAATTGTTTGGCCCTGTCCAAATAAAATCGGAGTTGCCTATGAACATCAAGTTTGTGCAGCAGGAGTTCCATATTATTTGTGTATTTAGGGAAGAAAATGGGCAATTCATCAGATTGGTTGAGATTTGTCTCTGAACAAACTTTGGGTAAAAATGATGGATTAGTTCTGAGCGAGACTCTGTCATTATGGAAAATCAGATAAGGAGGTTTGATGGTCAAGGCCTGTAACTTAGAAATCCTCAAAGCAGAAGTGATAGCTATTAGGAATATGGTCTTCCATGAGAGGTATTTCAAATCACAGGATGAGGCTGGTTCAAAAGGAGGTAATATAATTCAGGAAAGAACAAAATTTAGATTCCAAGGCATGGCTGGAATTTTGATGTGTGGTCTCAAATGAATCATACCCTTGAGAAAAGCTTTAAAGAGTTGATATGACATGACATCAGAACCTTGGACACCATGATAAAAGTTCGAGATTGCTGCTAATTGAACTCTAATGGTAGCTGCAGTGGCTCCTTCATTGAAAAGTTTAGTCAGAAACTCCAGAATAGATGAAATTGAAGCTAGGTACAGATTAATATCATTCTGAGATGCCCGTATAGAAAATCCCTTACATTTGCTAAGATATAATTTTCTGGTAGATGATTTATGAGAGGATGTTAAAATATGTTGGGCCTCGGCTGAGAGGTTGTAAATCCTGGCTATGTTTGGAATTGGAGTAGCCAAGCTGTCAGTTTGAGGGAGTGAAGAGAAGGATGAAGAGCCCCCGATGAATGGGTCAAAAGATCTGGAACCAGGTCCAGGATCCTAGGCTCTTCCAATAGATGAGGCTGAAGGAAGGGAAACCAAATCTGATGAGGACAGTAAGGGGCTATTAAGATTATGGTCCTTCCCAGAGTCTTTGCTTTCTGTAATACTTTGGGTATTAGAAGGAAAGGGGGAAAAACATAAAGGAGACCCAGGGGCCAATTGCACACCAGTACATCCCTTGGGACATCACCTAGCAGGGGGATTAGGGTGAAGTAGCTGCTGCATTTCGTGTTTGTAGGGGTTGCAAAGAGATTGCAACAAGGTTGGTCCCACATGTGGAAGATGCTTTCCGCTACTTGTTTCTTTAGGGACCACTTGTGAGGCAACAGAATTGCCCTGCTTAGCTTGTCTGATATCACACTGGATTTCCCCGGGATGTGCATTGCTATCAGAAAGTGCTGGGTGGAGGTTGCCCACTGCCATACTCTCAGGGCCTCTCGACACATGGGATAAGATTTGGTTCCTCGTTGTTTGCTTATGTACCAGACCACTGACATATTGTCCATCTGAACTGCAATTGTTCCCAGAGGGAGAGAGTCTTGAAAGGACTTCAATGTTAGGAGTACTGCTCTCATCTCCAGGATATTTATATGCAGATGAGCCTTGTGCTTCTTCTGCGTGCCTTGGGCTGTTCTTCCCTGATAATGCCCCCCCACCCTATCAAGGAAGCGTCCGTGGTCACCATGGCTATAGGAGTGGGTAGAACAAATGGACGGCCTAGAGTTACTTGTTGGGATGTCAGCCACCACCGAAGGTCCTTCTTGCACGTATTCATTATTATGATTTTGTGTGACATTGAAGTTCCTGAAAGGACCATTGAGAGAACAGGAGCCACTGTAGTACTCGCCTATGCATCCAACCCAGAGGAATGGCTATGATCACTGCTGCCATCGTTCCTAGCAATTTGAGTACCATTGAGACTGGGGCTTTTGTCTTTGGAAGCAGGTCTAGGATTTGTTTTCGTAAAAGGCAAATTCTTGCTGGAGGAAGGTTTAATGTCATTGTGATTGTATAAAAACAGTCTGTTGCGATGGTGACAAGGCAGATTTTTCTGAGTTCATGGTAATCCCCAATTGATTGCAGAGATTTAAAGTTGCGTCCCTTGCATGTATGAGTTGATGCCTGGTGGTGGCAGTGAGGAGTCAGGCATCTAGATATGGAAACACCTGGAATTCCAGATGTCTCAGGTGAGCCGTGACTTCTGCCATGCATTTGGTGAACACTCTGGGGGCTGTAGTGAGACCAAAGGGTAGAGCGTGAAATTGGTAATGACTGGCTCCCAGCTGGAAGCGTAGATGATCCCTGGATGGCCTGTCCATTTTTATGTGGTAGCACACATCCTGGAGCTCTGTCGAGCACATCCAACTGTCTTTCCCCAGAAAGGGGAGTATTGACTGTAGTGTGACCATCTGGAACTTTTTCTTTTTTACCGACTTGTTTAGTCTGCTGAGGTCTAGAATAGGTCTCCAGTCCCCTGTTTGCTTTGTAACTAAAAAGAACCTTGAGTAAGTTCTGAATCCTCTCTGGTCTGCTGAGACTGGTTGGATGACTTTTTTTCCCAGCAATCTTTGGACCTCTATGGCTGCTTGTTCCCTGTGACTGGGTGGAACGTCTGGGATTTTTTTCAAAAGAGGGGGTGGTGTGGCAAAGGGAATTGAGTATCCTCTGGATATGATGCTTTGTACACAGCTGTCTTTTGTTATTTTTAGCCAGGCATCTGGGTAAAAAGAAAAGTGTCCCCCGACTGCCTCCAGAGATGGACAATTGGGCCTCTTCTCAGGAACACTAATAGGGCTTCCCAAAGAACTGATCTCTGTTGCCTTGATTCTGTGGACCCCCTCTGCCGCGTGGACAGCATCTTACATTATTTCCTCCTCCTCCTCTGCCTCTAGAGGGGGTTTCACCACGAGTATCCTAGAAAGATCCTTGAGGTTTACGGAACCACATCTTTCCACCTCCCCTCCCTTTGGGGTAGGGTCTAAACGGGGGTAGAAAAACATACTCCGATGGCAGACAATGTCTTTCCATCTTTCTCACTCCTGGTAAGTGTTTCCTTCACTTTCGGTCCAAAATGGGATGAGACATCAAAAGGGGTGTTAATAAAGGAAAACTTAAAGGGTTCCGCAAAGGAACATAGGCATATCCAGGAATGTCTCCTAAGGGCAATTCCTGTACCCGCTGCTCTGCTCATTCCATCAGATGCATATGAGACCAGACACATGGAAGAGTTCACAACAGAATTAAAAGTAGAGAGCTGGTAAGTTACCTTGTCAGAAACCCCCACAGCTACTGAACCCTGCAGGTTTTCTCCTAGTTCCTTCAGGAGATCCTTTGCAACCTAGTGAAGTGTGTGAGATAGTTCAGCGATCGAAGGACAAAAGTCACTGAACTAAACATATGCTTCCCATACCTGTCCATAATCTCTATTAGGAGGATGAACAGACATAGAAGTCTCTGATAGTTCCTTCTTAGTGGCTTCTGCCACCACCATGGCATCAACGGGCACTCCTTTAGTTAGAAAGGTTTTGTCTTGAGGGCAGGTTATAAATTTATTAGGCCTCCTGGGAACAGGCTCCATGGTATCTGGGGACTCCCATGCCCTCTGAGAGAGTAACTCAATTAACACCTCGAAGGGTGGAGACACCCAAGAGGTGGAGGGTTGAGACCCAAAAGCCTTCAGGAGGACTGACTCATTAGTAGGGCTAAGGGATTTCCAGCCACCCCTCTGTTTAAGGATTTCTAGGATATCTGTGAATGAGATATCCTTTGAGGGGTACCGTGGAACCCTTTTGACTTGTCTAAGTCAGTATCTGAAGTGACGGATTCCTGTGGGGAGTCCAGATGCTTCCTCGTGCAAAGTCTCTTCCTGGGAACCTCTTCAGTGGGAGCTTCTGGAGAGGTCTCAGAAGAGCATGGTTCACCCAATGAAACTCAGGGTCTCTACACTTTAATGGAGCATGTGTTGTAGAGGCAGACACTGGTGCTTTAAGGGAGGGAGCTGTTGGTACTGATGGTGTGGTTGACACATGGACAATACCCTTCTCAAGGCCTCAAAGGCCCCCCTTGGTCCCGACGTGAGGGATCCCCCAGATCTGAGGATACAAGGGACTCTCCCAGCACCAGGACAGAGGGCTCTGAGCACGAGGTCGGAGCCGAGCTCACTCGAGCCGAAGCCCCGAGAGGCAAAGTCGGTTTGACTATCCTTCCCAGTCCTGACCGGTGAGCGTCGACTCCGTGATCCTTCAGTCAGCAATGAAGATATCAGGGCAGATGGACCCAAGAAATCTAAGGTAGGTGTCAGCCCCGTGGGCTCCACAATCATCAGTTCTGAGCTCTCCAGCTCCAAAATTTCGAGGCAGATCGGAGAAGGAACAGAAGATGGTGGGGGAACTCGTATCGGCTCCGAAGTCCCAGGGGTTGGTGCCGATAAAATTTTTGCAAGCTCTGGTATCTGCAAAAGCCTCTTCACCACACGGTCCACATCCAAATCAGAAAGTCTACTTGAGGCCCAAGAAGACTATGTGGATAAAGCCACCGACTGTAAGATGGGGGATTTCAGTGTAAGAGATACCGTCTCCAATGTCGGGGACCAGCTCCTAAACAAAACAAAAGTCGGCTCCGTTGGCTGTGGAGCCGATGTTGAAGCTTTACTTGATCCAGTTTTTGGAGTCGATGGACTTTTTCTTGGCTCCAAAGAACTAGAAGACATCTTAGAGGGTTTGTCATGCTTATCCAGTGCCTCTTGGAAGGAGGATTTTAAAAAACCTCTAGCCATACGTTTTCTCTTTCTCTCATGCAACACTCTAGCACTAAAAGAGTGGAATATTGAGCAGCTTTCTTGCAGGTGCACCTCACCCAAACAATGCACACAGTCAGTATGTCCATCAGTGATGGACATTTGTTGCCCACATCTTGGGCATTTTTTAAATCCAGACTTGGATTTCTCTTTCTCTTGATGAGACATCCTATCAGACAACAGAGAAAAAACCTCTCTCTCTCTTTATATATATATATATATATATATATATATATATATATATATATATATATGTGTGTGTGTGTGTGTGTGTGTATAAACAACACAGCACACTATGCTTAATAATGCAAGATCTCTAAACAATTAAGCTAAATATCAATATACTTGCCCTGTAAATAAAAAGGGCTCTAACACCACAGAAGGAAAGCTAAAGGCCTAAAAACACAGCCACTTATCTAAGTTATTTAAATCTCTAAATAACTAGCAAATTACCAAAATTACACAATGCCCTGTAATTAAAAGGGGTCTGACTAACACCACACAACTATGTAAGAGGAAAAAGAGATAGGGAGAACTAAAGGCCTAAAGAGAGACTCCACTTATCTAAGTTATTTAAACTACCTAAGAAAAACTAGCCAATACCAGGAATACACTAACTACTATAAAGAAAAGAAACGTGTTATTAAACTATCTAATTTAAGCTATGTAGCAATCTTTTAAAGATAAAAAAGCAATAACTATCACTGGCTTGAGCTGGTGAACCTCCGATCAAGTTGCAGCGGCAAATGAGATCTGGGGGAAGATCAAGGTGCATCATGGGATAGGCAGTTGGCCTCGAGCTGGTTGAAGACCTCGAGCTTTTGCAGTTGGCCGAGTCAGAGCCGAGGATCAGTCCTGAACTCATCAGTAAGAATGAATGGCGAGATAGAACAACTTCACATTAATATTTAAGTTCTTCTTTTTAGCAAAGGATTGCCTTAGCTGTATGGAGATTCACTGGAACTCTCTGGCATAGTCGCCAAATGATGAGCATCTCTGAGCGATTGTCACTCTGTAATGTATTTAGTTATTTAACTTTAAGTGCCAAGAATTCTTTGTATACTTCAAGCCATTTCTACTTTTGCCTCCTTTAAGCTAGTTAATAAATACATGTTCTTTCGTTTTTTTTTTGTGCTTCATCCACATTCTTAATACTTTGGCAATCTCTAGTTTATATATTTAGTTCTTTGTACTTGAAAATTTCAGTGAATTCCTGGGACTTCTCAGCTTCCTATCATGTAATGCTGATTCTAGTGTTTCCCATGCTGTAAGATAGCTCTTCCACTGAAACTCCCAAATATCTTTCTGCGCTATCCTTGTCAATTAAGGTTACAACTTCTATTCTCACTTTTTCTCTGTATGTCACCTTTCTTATTTACATTTTGCAAAAGAAAAGTACAGTTGTGTACACTTACCACAAATGTAGATGTTCGACTGTATTCACTGTTGCAGTCATTACATTTGGGTAATCTGCTGGCAGATTGCCCTCAGTCGGCCTGATTAACATACTCTTGTGTCCTGCGTCGGTTGCTGTCCCGTCGTCCATGACGTCAGGTCATCAGGGGTATAACACATGCATCCGACGCCATTAGATCAGTTTTTCTTGCCCCAGATGTCAAGTGCCCCCCCTAATGGGGAGCAAATAAAATGAAAAACACAAAAATATACCTCCAACCAAAAGCAAATACACCAAAAAGGCTTTTAAGCATAGTAAAAGAAAGCAGAGGTATAGCCAGAGAAAAGTAGGGGGCTGGAGGGAGGGTAACCACGACTGCAATAGTGAATACACTCAAACATCTACATTTATGGTAAGTGTACACAACTGTACTATGTTCTTCGTGTTTCACTGTTGCAGTCATTACATTTGGGTGGATTCCCAAAGCTATGGCTGGGAAGAGGAGTTTATACAGCATTAGGGCCAGCTATAAGGCCCTGCAAGACAGCAGTGGCAAAGCCAGCTCTGGATTTAAAGAAAATTGGTAAATGATAATGCTTGGTGAAAGTATGTACAGAACTCCAGGTAGCAGCTTCTAGAATATCCCTGGTAGGAACACCTCTGAGAAAGGCTCCAGAAGTAGATGCAGCCCTGGTGGAGTGAGATCTGATCCCCTGGGGGATAGGTTTTCCATGGTGCTTATAGCAGAAATGAATGCAATGGTTTATCCATTTAGAAATGGTTTGTTTTGAAATAGCCTTCCCCTCTGCCCCTGCAGCAATGCTACCAGCAATTGTTCAGATTTTCTTCAAGATTTAGTCCTAGCCAAGTAGAATCTAAGTTGTCTGTGCACATCCAAGGAATGCAGAATCCGTTCCCCTTTGTTCTGTAGATTGGGAAAGAAGGTTGGCAAATGAATGGACTGATTAAGAGCCACACTGGAAATCACCTTGGGCATGAAGGATGGATTGGTCCTCAGAGATACCCTGTCCACATGAAAGATGATGAAAGGCTCCACTGCCATAAGGGTCTGTAATTCAGATATCCTTCTAGCTGAAGTGATTGCTAAAAGGAAGGCTGTTTTCCAAGAAAGAAATTTTAAATCTGCAGTAGCAGCTGGCTTGAAAGGAGGTAGAGTGAGCTTCTCCAAAACAAAGTTAAGGTCCCAGGCAAGCATAGGAGCTCTCCTGGGTGGTCTGAAGTTCTTTGCCCCTCTGAGATACTGCTTGAGCAGGGGATGAGAGAAGAGGGGTGGTTCTGTGTTATAGTGAGTTGAAATAGCTGAAGAGTGGATTTTAATAGAGGAAAAAGACAGGCCCTTTTGAAGCATCTCAGTTAAGTATTGCAAAATCTGAGGTAAACTGGGCGCTGCTGTGCTCATCCCTAAAGATTGGTTCCAGGCACAGAATCTTTTCCATTTGTCAGCATAAGATTTTCTAGTACTAGGTCTTCTCACCTCCAAGATGACATCCATCACAGGTTTGCTGAGGGATGATAAGGGTGAATTTAAGTGATTAGCCAGGCTGCAAGGTTCAATGTTGGAAGCTGAGGGTGCAGAATTTGGTTCTCCTGCTGAGATAGCAAGGAAGGGGTCTGAGGCAGGTAAACTGAAGTCAAGCACCGTGGACCCAAACAGGTGGCAAACAGGCTTTAATAACTAAATCCACCACAGTACGAATAATAACACAAATGCTTCACAGCAATATCATAGCAGCACAAAATATTAACGTTCACACTGTCCAACTCGAAGGGGTTTGAAGGGATCTGAGGCAGGTGCCATGCAGGTATTTGTGACACACTGCGCAGGAGTGGGTACCAGTGTTGGCGTGGCCAGTCTGGTGCAATCAAAATCATTCTTGGTTTGTCCTGTTTGACTTTTAGCAGAACTCTGGAGAGCAGAGGCAGAGGGGGAAAGGCATAGGTTTGTCCAGCTGAAGGACAGAGCATCCACTTTCCAGGCTTCTTTGTGGGGAGTCCTTGTGCACAACTTGTCCAACCAGTAGTTCTGGGGGGAGGCAAATAGATCTATGTCTGGGCTCCCCCATTTGGTTGGCAACATGTTGAAAATCCATGGTTCCAGTTTCCACTTGTGTGGGTCCATGAGATTTCTGCTTAGTCTGTCTGCCAATGTATTCAATTTTCCTGGCAGGAATTGAGCTTGTAGGTGCACTTGGTAGCTCAAGGCTGTGTTCCACAATGCCATGGCTAGTCTGCAGAGGGGGTAAGAATGTGTACACCCCTGCTTATGTACCACATAACAGTGGTGTTGTCCGTGTTTACCATTAGTTGTCCTGGAAGAATGTAGTACGTGAAGGCTGTCAGAGCATTCTGTACAGCTAACATTTCTTTTTGATTGATATGTAGGTGCATTTGATTTGGGTTCCATTTGCCCTGAATGCACTTTCCTGCCAGGTGAGCCCCCCATGCAGAGTCTGATGCATCTGTAGTTAGGGTTTGGGTGGCACGGGTTAGTGTAAATGGCAGTCCCTTGTTTTGGTGGCAGGCCTCTGCCCACCATAGGAATTCCAGGCGTAGGCAAGGTATGACAGGAATCATTGTTTCCAGGCTGTGACAATGTTGACTCCATAGACTTTTTAAGTACCACTGAAGTTTCCTCATATGCAGTCTTGCATATGGAATTAGAAGAATGCAGGAGACCATGAACCCCAAGGCTTGCAGTATTTGTTTTGCAGATAGCAGGGTTTTTGTGGCCACTTGTTTGAAGTAAGTTAACCAAATGAATTTGCCTCTCTGGCATGAGGAAAGCCATTTGGGCAGTTGTATCCAAGCTTGCACCCAGGAATGTAATCTGTTGAGAGGGTACCAGTTATGATTTCTTTTCGTTTATGGTGTACCCTAGACAAGTTAGAACTCTTTTTACAATCACCAGATGATTTAGAAGTATGCCCTGGTGTTCTGCCTGAATTAGACAATCGTCGAGGTATGGATACATTTGAATATTTCTTTGCCTGCAAAATGCAATAACTGGAGCCAGGCACTTTGTGAATACCCTCAGCGCAGTAGACAAGCCAAAGGGCAGTGCAGAGAACTGATAATGCAAGTAGCCTGCTTTGAAGCGTAAGTATCTTCTGCAAGATTCCCTGATAGGGATGTGCAGGTATGCTTCTTTTAAATCTAGAGTTGCCAACCAGGCATCTTTGCCTAACATAGGAAGTAACTGGTGAAGAGTCAGCATCTTGAATTTTGGAATGTCCAGAAAGGTGTTTAGAGTAGACAGGTCCAGAATTGGACGCCATGATTTGTCTTTTCTGGGTACCAGAAAAAGCCTGGAATAGAAACCTTGTCCCTTTTCCTCTTCTGGTACTGGTTGAATAGCCCCCATATTTAAGAGGGAAAGTACTTGTTTTTGAACCTCTGCCACTGATTTGGGGGCAGGTCTGGCCAACCGTTTGGAGTTGGCAACATGTAGAAATGAAATCTGTATCCCTGGGACACTATATTTAAAACCCATTTGTCCTGGGTTATGAGTTCCCAGTTCTTTGCATGAAGAGCAATCTTTCCCCCCAAAGGGGTGGCTAAAAGGTAAGTGCCTGGTAATTTTAAAAGGAAATAATTGAGACTGTTTACCATAGGGGGTGCCTTGTTATTTTCAGATTTGGAAGTGGATGCCCCCCACTGCTTAGTTCTGAGAGTCCCCTGGGACTGAAACCTGGTGCTTTTGGTGTGTCTCGGTTTGGCTTGAAAGGATCTGGAAGGAGCTTGAAAAGACCAATTCTTAGTAGGCCAGTGCCTACTAAATCTTGGAGGTTGCACTTGTAAGAAATCTTTAACAGTTTGCATAGATTTAGCTTTATCTTCCATCTTTTTTAGAACTTCTTCAGCCTTATTGCCAAACAGGCAGTCCTGATTTAAAAGAGCATCCAACAATTTTGCTTTAACATGATCAGGCAAAGTTTGCTCCTTAAGCCAAGCATGCCTTCTAAGCACACACCCAGTAACATCAGCCCTGCAGGAGGCCTCTAAAGAATCAAAACCATATTGCAAAGTATGTTTTCCAACTTGTTCAGCAGAATGCAATAAATCCTGTAAATCTTTATTTTCCCCACAGTCAGGCATCAACATCATTTTCTGTTTAAGCAATCCAATAATATGCTGTTGATATTTTAACATATAAAATTGGCAGTTTAAAGCCCTGATTGCCAAGGTTGCAGAAGTATAAACCTTCTTACCCCATCTATCCAGCGCCCTGGTGTCTCTATCAGAAGGGGTAGGATTTTTAGCAGTAGAAGCCTTAATGCCCTTGGGCCCCTGAGAAATGGTTTCTGGATCTGCAACAGGATTTTTGAAAAGGAACTTGTGGGACTCAGGAACCCTGTAGTATCTGTCAGGTTTACTAGGAGCCGGAGGCAGGGAATCAGTGACCATACTGGATTATGAAAACACATCATCAACAATGTCTAGTACAGGAGGTATAACCAAAGGCCTATGCTGAGGTAGAAGAAGGAAATTCCTAATCCTCTTTTTTGAATCAGAAAATTCCTGACTTTCCCAGTGGAAATGCTCCCATAAGGTATGCAAAGTTTTCCCAAAAGAAAAATCCTCAGGAGGGGAAGCAGAGGGAATGGAATCCTCTGCATCAGAATCCTCATAAGTAGGTATGGACAAATCCAAGTCACTAGAAGAGTGAGAAGAAACAGAAACCTGATCAGAAGATTCATAATCAAGCTGAGCCCTAGGCCTCTTAGGGGGTGGGGGTTGACTACCCCTGATTAGAGTAATTAGATCTTCAGCCATTTTGATCATTTGTTTTATAGGCATAGGGGCCTGAACATGTGGCCTGGGCATCGGTTTTTTAGACACAGATCGAGATTTAGGCCTTAGTAATGAAGGTGGAGTCGGTTTAATATGCACGTCTGTAGGCCTGAATACACCCTCAGAAGCCAGTGCCTGCACAGCGGCTCTGGACCATCCAAGGTATAGACATCTGCGGGTTCCATAGGTGAAGCATCTCACAGCATACCAGACTCAGAATGGGTCTCAGTAGAGGCCTGTGAATCAGAAGTAGCGGGTATCAGGGGCTGCGAAAGCGCCTCACTGAGTACCGGCGAACTGGCGACTGGCTTAGGAGAAGCGTCGTCGGCAGTTTTGAACCTTGATGACCTGTCTCTGTGTTTATCTTTGCGTTTTTTTCAGAATCCCGGTAGTCGGATGGCTAACCAATGACATTTCTGGATAATTAAACCGAGAACCGAAATACTTAGAGGTAAAAATGTACCGACGATGGATAGTGTGCTGATTATATAAAGCACAAAACCGACAGCAAGGTACATTGTGGTCAGGGCCTAGACAAGGAATACAGTACGAATTAAAATCTTTGTGAGGTATTTGCTTTCCACAAGTAATGCAATTATTAACTTTTACTGACATCGGTAAGGAGCAAGAAAAAGTTTCCCCAACGGGGTACTTAGCTTTAAGTTGAAGACTTCTGTTCTGAAACTCGAAAATGAAAATTTCAGGAGTCGGCCAACCGGCACTTGTGAACTGCTTCTGCTTCGGGCACCACATGGCAAGAAAAACTGATGTAATGTCGTCGGATGCATGTTTTATACCCCTGACGACCTGACGTCATGGAAGAAGGGACAGCAACTGACGCAGGACCCAAGACTTTGTTAATCAGGCCGACTGAGGGTAACCTGCCAGCAGATTACTCAAATGTAATGACTACAACAGTGAAACACAAAGAACATCTGCTTGTTTCTGCATCCAATTATACTGTTACTGACTGAGGACTGGGTAACATCTCAAATATCAGAGGGTCAGCAGTTATGGAAAAGAAGTTCAGAATAAACAGCAAGCTCGCTGATATTGAGCAGTGGATGTGGACCAAGCCATTACAGATACCTGCCCACCCCCAGCAGATACAGAGGGAAGCTCTGTGCAGTGACTGGTAAGTGGGAGCAAATAAAATGATGTTGGCTCTTCACATCATGGGGACACACTATGCAAAACAAAATACTGTGGACCTGAAATATGATGGGTGCTGTGTTTCTGCCTGTTCCACTACCTCCATTCCAAGCAACACCTGCAACCCATCAAGGTAATTTCTATCTGAGATGAAGAATTCACCTGATGAGTGAACATAAAAGAGTGGGCAGTAGCAAGTGGGGAATTGGAATGAAAAGGGCAAGTAGGATATTGGCATTGAGAGATCAATGAGACATGGAAAAAACAGGAGAACATATAGCCTATGTTTTAATTTAATTTGCCTATCAAATATTAAAAATATAAATATTAGTCAGTACTCACTTTTTTGCATAAATCTCAAGTAAGAAAGAACCTTTTAGTATTCAAAATTTCTTCTGTTTCTTGGGATTTTGTTATTATATTGCCAGTACGAAAAAGAATTGAAAATAATATCACTGCTTTACACTATAATTAGTACATGGCTAGACAGGTCAAGCTTAAACTATAATACCTGGGTTGCATAAAGTCAGGAAAGATCTGGCAACTTTCCAGAGGTGTCCAAGATAAAATTTTAAGATAATGCATTGTTATAAGCATTAATAATGATGTGTACAAGGCTAGGTTAATGCTATAGCATTGTTGTCCGGGCAGAAGGACTTGTAGACTGAAACATTGAATACATGGACATGCCATATTTGTAAGACAAACAAATGACACTAACATAAGGGAGAAAAATACCTTTGACAATTTTAAAACACTTCTAGATGATTACAAGGTAGAAACATGTTTTGAACTGCAGTAAATATTCAGTCTTAGGGCAAACTTATTACTTGTATTTACGCATCCATTCCATCTCCCAAAACTATGTACAAGTACCCTTTAATGTTTACTGATCTCTTATGGGTATGCATTCACTTATCATTATTTATTTATTTGTTTGACATTTGTTAACCGGGTAAGTCCAGCTGAGCCATATGGCCCTTTTTCAGTGGAGATCCGAGGAGAAAAGCTCCAGCTTACAGAAATAATGAATTATATACATGAAAAATAAAGCATTAAACAAAAAAACAAAATAAAGAAAAATTATGTACATGAACACATAAACAAAGAATACAAATATCGACGAGCAGTGTTGAATAACAAAGTACACAGAATATACAACCAGTGGAGGAAAGAAGGAACTAATGGTTACAACGTTTAAAAATAAATTGCACAATGTGAGGAAGCAACGTCAGCAAAGCATACATTTTACATGGTAGCATAATAACAATATAGAATTTTCTACAAATTAAGAGATTTTTGCAATGTACCGACGGTAGATGTTCAAGAGGGATTCAGTGAAATTTTGCATGTGTTTGAATGGAGAGAATATGAACAAAATATTCAGAAAAAGCAGAAGAGAGGCGGAACTAAAATGCATTAGAAATGGAAATTAAGGGAGACTATGGCAAGAGCAGGAGCTTGAGTTCAGGAAGTAGTTTTTGACTTAGGTTTTGAAGAAGCTGGTACTATGAATGCTATGGATGCTATGAATGTCAGGAATAAAGTTTATTAGTGAAGATGTTGAAGAGGAGAGGGCCAAGGATTGACCCTTGAGGAACGCCAGTCTAGATGGGTAGAAAACGGGAACAATTGGATTGCCAATGTACAGAGTGGAGCCTGTTTGAGAGATAGCTTGAAAACCACTGAATAGTAGAAGGAGAGAAGTTAAGATCAGTCAGTTTAGCAATTAGCTTGGGAAGAGAGACAGTACTGAAAGCTTTAGACAGATTGAGGAAGAGGGAAGATACAAGAAGATTTTTGTCGCTGGCTTCAACAACAGTGTGAGTGAAAGATGGGAGGGTAGTGGAAGTGCTATGATTAGGCCTGAAGCCATGTTGAGAAGGGGACAGAAGGTTTTTCCTCGATTAGGTATTTAGGAAGCTGATTATGAATACATTTTTCAAGGATTTTGGAGAGTGGACAGAAAATGGCGATAGGTCTATAGTTTGATGGATATGTGGAGTTACCTCCTTTGTGAAGTGGTATAGTGTAGAAAGATTTCTAAATATCGGGGACAATGGCTTCTTGGATAGAGAATGGGTAGGCTATAGAGTGGGGTGCAAGACTGAGAAAGAGGGGAGGGAGGTTGTCAGTAGAGGGAGAGCAGGGTTTTAGTTTGAGTAGAAGGGTCTTTATGTAAGCATTGGAGACACAGTTAAGAGAGAAAGAGATGGCCTTGCTAGTAGTATGTGTGGTATGAGAGAGTTTTTATTTTGGCAGGTTTGGGTTAGGTTTTGAATTGATTCAATAAAGTGGGTATCAAGTAGGGTGCAGTTTCTTGGGGAGTACTGTTAGGATAGTGATTGGGAGTGGTAGGTTCACAAGGGTACAGACTTTTATTAATTGAGTCCCAACATTTTTTGGGGTTAGACTTATGGGTGAATCGGGCATCATAATTGAATTTTTTCTTGTCCTTATTGACTTGGTTTTTTTGAAAGGTTTCAAAGTTCTTTACGTTTTTGGAGAAGAGTTGCAGATTTCGTTTTTAGCCATTGTTTCCAATACTTGCCCCTCGTTTTCATGAGAGTGAGGATGTCTTTAGACAGCCAAGGATAGTAAGTTGTTTCGATTCTAACTTTTCTTCAAGGAGCTGTAGAGTCAAGGATGGTGACAAAAGTGCAATTAACTGCGTCACTGAAGGAAAGGTACTTCAGGTGGCTCCAGTTAATAGAAGTGAGCCTATCATTAAAGGTTTCAGCATTAAAGGAAGAAAGGTTATGACATTCTGTAAAACAGTGGGACTTAGGTAATTGTGGAGAGTACCTTTCGATTCGAGTAGATAGGTGGTCACTTAGGGAGTCAGGTAGGGTATTGGGGTTATGATACAGGGTAGGATCAGAGGCAAGAATCCAGTCTAAGGTGAAGCAGTTAGTATTATTGCTATCAAAGCTAGTAGGATTTGAGATAAGCTCATGGAAGCCATGGAGGTTAATATGTAGGGTAGAAGAGGTAGTAGATAGTTTTTGGAAGTCAGTATTAACGTCTTATGGTCTCATAGGGAATATGCAGTGAGAGCCAGGATAGGACAGATTCAAGGATGGGAATGTTATTTCCAGGTGGTGTATGTGTGTGTGTGTGTGTGTGTGTGTGTGTGTGTGTGTGTGTGTGTGTGTGTGTGTGTGTATATATATATATATATATATATATATATATATATATATATATAGTTCAGACACTACACTTTAAACTGAATCAGAAACAGACTCAGAATCAGAAATGCTTTATTGATCCCGCAGGAAATTGCTTATGTTACAACTGCACAGATAAACATAGACATAATATATACCAAACACATACGTTACCTAATTAGATATGCTATACCAGTGATGGCGAACCTATGACATGCATGTCAAAGGAGACACACTATGATGTTTTGAGTGACACACCAGCATTCACCAATACCCAAGTTATCAAAGAAACTGAATGAACAAAAATACAAGAAATCTGTGACCCTGCACTTATTTATTAAAACTCAGTGACCAAAAAGTCATTAATTGATGTTAATTAAATCAAATGCAATGGGTTCCATTTTTTCAGTTCAATTCAAAATTACTATTAAAAGTTGGGTAGTTTTTCTGGTGCACTATTTTAAGCCCAATTATCAGCGCACATATTTTTTTCCTCTATTGTAGTCAATGATTTTTCTTTTACTTTTTAATACATAGCAGCACACATGATTAGACTGTATTTTTTTAAATAAATGAATTTGTAAAGAATTGTTTCTCTTTTGGCCAGGGGGGGACACGTCATCATAGTCAAGATAGGCATTTTCTGAATTTTTGACACACTTTGACCAAAAGTTTCACCATCACTGTGCTATACTGTACTCACTTACGTAACCCCACATATATAACAGCAACATCTGACATAGATACACTGTTGACCATAGCCAAAGTATTACATATCTGAGTTTGATACTGAATATAGTAGTGACATAAAAGGGGGAGCCTTTCGTATTAATTGCCACTCACACTAGTATATGGGGTATTGCACATTACGATACATTAATTAAGGTACTGCATATTGCATGAAGGATAACTGCACTGATGATGAATATCGCATGATGAAAAAGAGATAAAAAGGATAGGGGGAAAAAGAAAAACATGGGTAAGAGTTTAACATTGCACTATGTGGTCTCCTTCAGTATTGCGGGTGGTGCTAAGACATTAGGAGGCATTATAGAGTCTGATAGCTGTGGGCAGGAAGGACTTCCTATGATGTTCAGTGGAGCACTTTATGCTCCTGCTAAAGGAACTTCTCTGTCCATCCGCCACTCTGTTGAGTGGGTGGTCAATATTTTCCATGACAGATTTTAGTCACGCTAACATTCTTCTCTTAGCCACGGTTTTGAGGGTGTCTGGTTCTTCTCCAACTACTGAGTTAGCCATTCTTACCAATTTGTTGAGTCTGTTTGCCTCAGCCTTCTTTATGCTATTACCCCAGTACATAACTGCGAAGAAGATAGCGCTGACCACTAAAGTCTCATAGAACAACCACAGCATAGTGCTGCTGATTCCAAAAGATCTGAGTCTTCATAGTAAGTGAAGCCTACTCTGACCTTTTTTATATGCCACCTGTAAATTTTTGGGCCAGTCCAGCTTACTGTCTGGGTGCACCCCCAAATACCTGTAATCCTGAACAATCTCCTCTTCAAACCCCCAGTTGACAGAGGGGTCACTGGGTGATGAGACTGTGATCTCCCTGGATCTACTACCAACTCCTTCATTTTCCTGCTGTTCAGCTGCAACTGGTTAATCTCACACCAGCTCACAAAGCTGTCCACCATCCTCCTGTATTCCTCATTGTCTCCATGCCTGATACTTCGTACAATGATGGAGTCATTCCAGAATTTTTGCAGGTGACAGCACTCAGTGTTATAGCTGAAGTCTGTGGTAAACAGGATGAAAAGGAAAGGTGATAAAACTAACCCCTGCAGTGCTATACAGCACCGTGTCTACACCGTGTCTGACATGCAGCCCTGCAGTCGCACATATTGGGGCCTATCAGTCAGATAAATCCTGGATCCATGAAACTAAGGGAGCATCCACATTCATTGCTGACAGTTTACTCAACAGCTTGTCTGGTTGAATGGTGTTAAAGCACTTAAAAAGTCAAAGAACATAATTTTGAGGGATCCTCCCTGTTTGTCCTGGTGACTGTATGCTCTATGCATAAGGTGGATAATGGCATCTTCAACCCCTATCTTCTTGTGGTATGTGAACTGAAGGGGGGTCTAGTTCTGACCTGACCTTGAGGCGAAGTACTTCCAGGACCAGCCTCTCAAGGACTTTCATGCAGTGTGACATGAATACCACAGGCCTGTAATCTGAAGTATCCCCCCAGGCATGCCTTCTTTGGCACCGAAATTAGGCAGGATGTTTTTCACAACACAGGTACCCTATGGGTACTGAAGCTCAAATTAAAGATCCTGAGTAGCACTCCTCCAAGCTGCAAGGCACAGGTCTTCAGCACTTGTGGGTTAATGCCATCAGGCCCCACCACTTTTGTAGAGCAATGTCTTCTTAGTTCCCTGATCTCCAAGTCCTCTAACAGGATGATAGTCAAACAGCTCGCCTCTGCTTTGCCAGCCAAGGTGGAAGTGTGGGCAGGTTTTGTTTGTGCCATGTGGTCTGGATATGATTGTGTACCTTCCTTCCCTGTGTTGAACAGTATAGACTGGGGGGATGGGGGGTGGAGGCAGACAAGGTATGCATTTTGCTATCCAGGAGGGCATCTTCCCTTTGCAAGTGGGGACCACATTGCATGTTTGTCCAGTGCGTGTTCTCATACCTATTAAAGAACATTTTAAACTCATTGTCTCTCTCTCTTTATTCCCCTCCATCACATAGCTGCTGGACTTACAGCCAATAATGGTCTCCATCCCCCTCCATACTTCCTTGCTGTGACTTGTTCCTTTTTTTGTCCTAACTCCCTCCTATACCTGAAGAGCATTTTGCCTTTCAGACATTTAGTTAAACCCTTGCTTCTCATTTATTGACAATTAATAAAACAAGACAAGCACACCTTCAAAAAAATAAAAGGCTGTATATTCATAATATAAGAAAATTTGGTTATCTTAATACTCCCACCCTCCCTACTTTAAACCCATAGGTTCATAGGTTCATACTAGGCTATCTGCCCTAGGGCATTTATAAGCCTAGCCAGAATGTGTTTGGCTTTCACCACCCATTTTAAATTTATTTTGCTATGCCCTTTTTCGAGGTTAGTATACTGTGCCTCTGTCTAACAGTGACACAGAAGTGATACCCGGGGTAAACCTACGATCTCCCATCCACTCATCAAGATTCCTCTTGAAGAGAGTCAATGAGGGACTCTGCCTAACCTGGACTGGGATTTTATTCCAGAGTGAAGGGAGCCTCTGGGTTATGAATCTGTCCCTCCAGCATGTCCTATTTATTTCAGTGCTGAGGTTCAAGTCTCTCGAGCACGTAGCTCGATGGGATTTGGATATTCTGAGGTGCAGCATGTCCATTAATTCCGAGTTGGACATGGCTTTATACATCAGGCACAGATCGCCTCTGAACAGGCGGTATGCCACTGAGTAGAGCTGGAGTTTCTTTAACCGGGCAGCATATGGCATCTGTTTGAGCCCTTTGATCCTCTTGGTGAGGTACTTTTGGGGTCTTTCCAGTTGCTGCAGGTGTCTGGTAAGGTACATCCCAAAAGGGGAATTGTACTCAATTATGGGCCTGATGAGGGATGAGTAAAGAGGCACGATGACCTCCCCTGATCTAGATGTGAATCCCTTCATAATTAGGTGGGCTATATAAAATGTTTTTCTAACCACTTTGGCTACGTGGTTGTCAAATGAGAGATTGCTATCAACTTGGGTCCCCAGGTCCCTAATTACTTCTTCTGTACTTAATGGATTACCACCTATGTGGTAATTTGTGGGCACTTTGTTTTTGCCAAAGGGGATGACTATACACTATTTGGCATTTAGCTTGAGGCCATGGCTCTGGCACCAGTTGTCTGTTTCTATGAGGCCCTTTTGGAGGATGCTTGTGTCGGCTGGAGAGTCGATTATGGC
This sequence comes from Protopterus annectens, assembly GCF_019279795.1. Classification (NCBI taxonomy): domain Eukaryota; kingdom Metazoa; phylum Chordata; order Ceratodontiformes; family Protopteridae; genus Protopterus; species Protopterus annectens. The sequence goes on along the minus strand of NC_056725.1, from coordinate 1,515,514,580 downwards.
ATCCCATTTGCAGTCATCTGCGAACTTGGTCAGCCACAGTCCTTCCATGTTGGCCTGTACCTCCGAGAAATATATACCAAACAAGAGAGGTCCCAGGACTGAGCCTTGTGGGACACCACTTGTAACTGGTTTGGAGTCTGACATGGCTCCAGCAATTCTAACCATGTGGGTTCTGTCCTTGAGCCAGTTTGCAATCCATCTAGTGACATAGGGGTTTATATTTAAGCTGGTGAGATTATCTATAATGCCCGAGTAGGGTATTGTATCGAAGGCTTTTGCGAGGTCCAGGTAGGCTGTGTGGACCACCTTCCCCTCGTCAATGGCCTTGGTGACTGTTTCAAAGAAATCAACCAGGTTTAAGAGGCAGGATCTGCCCTTAACAAAGCCGAACTGGGTAGGATCCAGTGTCTGTAGGTCCCCAATATCTTTATTTATGAGGTCCATGATGATCCTTTCCATAGCTTTGCAGACCAAGCTAGTCAGGCTTATGGGGCGATAGTTTCCAGGATCCGTTGAGGCACCACTGTTGCTGTATGCCACTCTTTGGGCACATATCCTGTAGTAAGGCTGAGATTGAACAGTAGTTTTATGTTTGGGTTTAGCTCTTCTTGGAGTTCATGTAGGACGCAGCCCGGGACACCGTCTGGTCCCATTGATGCTGTGTTTTTTGCTTTGGAGAGGGCGGCTCTTACCTGAGCATCTGAGATGTCAGGGGGGCAGCACTCTGCTGGGACAGATATTTGCCCTTTTGGTGGGGAGAAGTTTGCGCTGAACCTGTCAGCTAGGATGTTGGCAATGTCTGTGGGTTCAGTGTATTTTTTGTCATTTTGGACTAATTCTGAGCATATCTGGGAATTACCACCCAGGTTCCTAACATAACTAAAGAAAGCCTTGTGATTATCCTTAGTGTCCTGTGCAATTTTTCTCTCGAAGCTGGCCTTAGACAATTTTATGAGTGCCCGTAGTTTTTTGCTAATACTAATCAGTGATGCCTTCCCTTTTTGGGATTTTGCTCTATCATTTAGTAGCTTCCTCCTTCTATTGTATAGTTTGTTTATGGCTGGGGTCCACCAGACAGGACGTCTGCCTTTGGAGGATTGGGTCTTGGTTTTATTTGGGATCGCATGATCCATGCATTCCTGAAGGTGTTCATAGAATGCATTTATAAAGGATTCTGCGGTCTGGGCCATATTTTCCACAGGCCCGGGGGCTTTGAAGGATTCCACCTCGGTTTTGAGGAGTGTGAAATTTGCTTTAGAGAAGTTTTTCACTGTGGTTTTCTGGGCAGGGGGTGGGGTCGGGATGTGAATATCCAGTGAGATTAGTTTATGGTCTGATCATACCAGTGAGGGATACACTTCTGGTCTGGAGCATAGAGTCCCCATGTTGGTGATGATCAGGTCCAGTATGTTTTCTCCTCTTGTGGGAGTGGTAACAAGTTGTTCCATAGCATTTGAGTTTATAAATTTTAGGAACCTTTGGGCTAGGGTGTTGTAGCTAGAGTAATGCTCCCAGTCTATGTTTGGGTAGTTGAAGTTGCCCAATATAATGGTGTTTGGAGAGACCTTCATATTTTCCAGTGTTCTCAGGAAGGCCGAGTGGGGTTCCTGGGTTTGGGAGGGTGGTCTGTAGCAGGCTATAAACTGGAAGGCAGTTTTACCCACTGTTAGTTGCACATGGATAGTCTCTGATGCTTCGTGCTTTGCCACCAACCTGGAGGTGTGGGTATCTTTGATGAATATCGATACTCCCCTCCTTTTGTGGTTTGGTCCAAGTTTTGGGGCGAAAAGCATGGTATGAGGTATAACCTGGTAGTGCTGGGATGCTCTCAGGAGCCCTGAACCAGGTTTCTGTTACTGCACAGATATCAATGTTCTCCATGCTAAGGAGAGTTTTGAGTGCGTGCATCTTGAGGTTTAGACTTCTGGCATTGAGTAGCATTACTCTTAGTTTCTTATCCCTTGTGATACCTATGGAGGTGGGTTTGTCTTTTGAGCCTTGCATAAAAAGGCACTATGGGAGTAGCAAGAGCCTTTGCCAATATCTGAAAGCCCAGGGGTGACAGGTGCAAGCCGTCCCTAGCGAAGCATCGTGGCTTGTCGAGCATATCATCCCAAGCTGACAGGCATTGGATCCCCTTTGAATGACACCAGTACTTAAGCCAATTGTTGAAATTGATCATCTTGCCTTCATATTGTGGCATCATTCTTGGTGAGGGTCAGATGCTACTCAAGGTCAGGGTCATACCGGCCTGGGCTACATGCTCAGAGAGCTCCTTTATGTCTCTTTTCATGTAGTCCAGGGAGGTACATCTCAGGTCATTCACACCAGCATGGACAATGACTGAGTCATATTTGTACTTGCCTTGGAGTGACCTGAGTGCTTGTGTTATGTGGCGGATCCTAGCGCCCGACAGACTGCTCACTGTGACCCTCTCCTTGTTCAGCCTGGTGAGCGGGACGTCAGTGTGCCTGATGTTAGAGT